>NW_027454445.1:0-29108 GCF_040206685.1 Ascaphus truei | reverse complement strand
CGAGGGGGTGGGGGGTTATCTTGTAGTATGAAGGAAAAAGGGGATTTGTAAAAAGAGGCACGTTGCAAAGGGAGATGCGCACAGCTATCTGTCACTAATATATGAGCAGCTATCTAATGCACACACAGCTATCTGTCACTAATGCATGTGTACAACTATTTAGTTAATACACGAACGTCTCTCTGTCACTAATCCCTGCACAGCTATCATTTAGCGGTGTGTGTGTGTGTGTGTCAACAGTCATTTTTCAGGACTACTTGCAAAGTAACAAGTAATAGGAATACATATGTATTAATAAACGCACAGCTATATCTCATCCATACAGACCCCGCTATCTGTCACACATGCTGCTATATTTCTGCTGTATAAAGAGAACAGAAGCAGCATGCAGGAGTGGGGGGGAGGGCAGAGGTGGGGGGGGGGGGCAGGAGTGGGGGGGGGGCAGGAGTGGGGGGGCAGAGTGTGGGGGGGGGCAGGAGTGGGGGGGCAGGAGTGGGGGGGGGGGCAGGAGTGGGGGGGGCGGGGAGAGGGGGGGGCAGGAGTGGGGGGGGGCAGGAGTGGGGGGGGCAGGAGTGGGGGGGGGGGGCAGGAGTGGGGGGGGGGGGGCAGGAGTGCGGGGGCAGGAGTGCGGGGGGGGGAATAAAACAGGGGGGTGATATAACAAGACAGGCGGGCTATACTCAGTGAGGGCAGCAGCATGTCCTGCATCTCTCTGGCAGGGGTTAAGGGCGTGACCCTTCAGGTCTCTGGCTTGGAAGAGGTTAATGGAGTGATAACCTGCAGGTCTCTGACTTGGAAGGGGTTAATGGAGCAACACTGCAGGTCTCTGGCGTGGAAGGGGTTAATGGAGCAACACTGCGGGTCTCTGGCTTGGAAGGGGTTAATGGGGCGAAACTGCAGTGGAAGGACTCTCTCCACATAGGGATTTGGGGGATCTGGTCGTAAGCCGATTCTTCCGGATCCGGGGGTGCACGCCCCCCCACATACCCCCCCCCCCCCCGACACGGGCCAGGCCCGACTCGTCCAATCAGCGGCCCCCGCAGCTCGTGCCCCTGCGCCCCGGGGGCTATTTTCAGGGTCTCTGCACATAACAGAGGGGGTCTCACATTACACAGTGATAATCTGTTTAATGTCCTAGGGGTTTAAAAAAGGACGCTGACGGCCTAATGTGACAGTGTACACAGCTATCTCACACTTCACAGCTATCTCACACTGCACAGCTATCTCACACTGCACAGCTATCTCACACTGCACTGCACAGCTCTCTCACACTGCACTGCACAGCTATCTCACACTGCACAGCTATCTCACACTGCACAGCTCTCTCACACTGCACTGCACAGCTATCTCACACTGCACTGCACAGCTCTCTCACACTGCACAGCTATCTCACACTGCACAGCTATCTCACACGGCACTGCACAGCTATCTCACACTGCACTGCACAGCTCTCTCACACTGCACTGCACAGCTCTCTCACATTGCACAGCTATCTCACACTGCACAGCTCTCTCACACTGCACAGCTCTCTCACACTGCACAGCTGTCTCACACTGCACAGCTGTCTCACACTGCACAGCTCTCTCACACTGCACAGCTCTCTCACACTGGCCTAGATTCACTAACCTCCATAAAACATAAGTTAATATTGCACCCAGCCCAAAAAACAAACAAAAAAAAAAGCTAATTTTTAACTCACAGATAATCACTTTATTCACTAACATTTCTATCTCAAAATCCGTGCAGCGGTGAAAACAAAAATGGCGTTTAACATTGCGATAAACGATGCAGCCATTTAACGCGGGCGTTAACAAGTAACAATACACTATACTGTTTTATGGGACTTCCTAGGAAACCCTACAACACAAAACCATTTCATCTACCGCAGGACACGGTCCCATTACTGGCATGAGAAGTTGGGGAAATGTTGGGTTTGTGACTTTAACGACTTGTAACATTTCATTCCAGTGTGGGGGTGTTAATCCCTCCTGCTGCTGCCGTACAAAAAGAAATACACCGAGTTTAGGCCTCGCTCAGACAGGCTGCTACGTCGGTGTGCTTGCGTTCGTGCCTCCGCCGCGCACTCCTGCAGCCCAGCGATCTGCGCTCAAACTGCAGGAGTTGGGTCGTGGCGTGGGGGCGTAACGAATGCGTCACGGAGCTGGTTCGCCTTTATTGGCTGACCCAGCTCGCGTCACGCGACTGTAGTCCCAAATTTCAATTCGGGTTGTGGCGGCAAAATGTCGCAGCGACGACGCTGCACTTTGCCAGCGGTGGAGTTTTTCATTTTTGAAAACTCCCAGCGACCCCGAAATTGTGACGGACATGCGCGCGCGCGTCGCAACGCAGCCTGTCTGAGCGAGGCCGTAGAAGTTAGGATGTTGCCAGATCTGGGGTCACCCGGCCAGGGGGTGCAAGCTTGTCAAAATATACAGCTAAAACCCCATTGTAAATAGAACATTAGAAATAGTTAAAGATGTACAAAGGATTTTTACACAGCATAATGTAAGTAATAAGAAAGGGGTCATAATGATGAAATGGTGGGTTTCAGTGAACTTGGGTTGATCTTCAAGCTTGAGCTTTTGGGGGTAAATACTTGTAGCATAAAAAAAAACCCAACACATTTTAATGTATTATAATGTAACAACATTTTGTTTCTATAGCAACCATTTACAAAGTCACATCCCCTTCCTCTGCCTGCTCTGGCACACCCCTTTTTGAGCCCTGTCCTCTCTCTAGCAGTGCACCAATTGTAGCTAGTAACTGCCTGGTCACATGATCTTCCCCACAGAATTTTGTATCTTGGGTCCTCTTCTGCTGCACTGACAGCCATTTAGTGAACCCCTGAGCCGAATCTTCGCCGATCGATCACAGGAGAACGGATCGATCGGCAACTTAGCTAATTACTTATCATTGTGTGGCTTGTATTGATGCACATATCAAAGGGAGAAAAAAACGTCAGCTTGGACAGCTGCTTTAATACTACTTATTCCATAAAAAATAATTCATTGGAGAAATATTACCTTTTCATAATATGTTTTTAGAAAAAGTTATGTAAAATTAAAAGTAATATTGCTGTTACTCACACCCAAAAATACAATTAAAAATACATGATAAGTAACTTTTGCTGCGTTCAGTTAGCACTACAAATGTAAAATGACATTTTGGGCCCTAGTATTTATGGAGCCTCTGAGAGGCCGGGAACCTGGAGTACGGCCCGGTTAGCCCAGGCCTTAATATAGCTGAGCACAGCTACCTCATATGTTCCGCCCATGCTCTCAGCAGCACAGCTCTCTCGTGTACGCACGCAGAGCTCTCGTGTAATCTCTCTCGTGTACGCACGCAGAGCTCTCGTGTACGCACGCAGAGCTCTCTCTCGTGTACGCACGCAGAGCTCTCTCTCGTGTACGCACGCAGAGCTCTCTCTCGTGTACGCACGCAGAGCTCTCTCTCGTGTACGCACGCAGAGCTCTCTCTCGTGTACGCACGCAGAGCTCTCTCGTGTACGCACGCAGAGCTCTCGTGTACGCACGCAGAGCTCTCTCGTGTACGCACGCAGAGCTCTCGTGTACGCACGCAGAGCTCTCGTGTACGCACGCAGAGCTCTCTCTCGTGTACGCACGCAGAGCTCTCTCGTGTACGCTCTGCTCTCGTGTACGCACGCAGCTCTCTCTCACTAAGACACAAAACACATTTTTCAGACAGATTTTTATTTTATTTATAAAGCGTAAAAAAGTAAAAAAACAAAACAAGCCCACAGACAGACAAGCCCACAGTGGGGTGTGTGTCATGTGACGCACTGCACAGGAAGTGATGTCACCGCGCAGGCAGAAGCATGGGAGGGGCAAAGCAGCATCACAGCTCATTGGCCCTCCGAGTCAATGTGTGCTGTGGATATAGGCTGGGTGAGGGCAGTTGGACAGTGGGGTGTTAGGGCACAGGGCAGTTAAGGCAACATGGCTCCAGCATCTTTCTCCATTAACCCTTTCCATGTCAGAGGGGTCTTCAGTGCATCATACAGGAGCTGCTCCGCCGACCCCTCTGCTAGTGACAGGTTCAGGTCCCATCAATGCGCCTCCAGGAACCTAAAAGACAAGAGAAGGGGACAGTGTTAACCTGCAGAGCGTCACTCCATTAACCTTTTCCCTGCCAGAGACCTGCAGAGCATCGCTCCCTATCGGTGCTGACTTCTGTCTCTCTCCTCCTTCCAGGTACCATGCTGCTCACAGTGACTGCCCTGGCAGATCTCGGCCCCGTCTCCCCCACTCCGGCCCCTCCTCCCACGGCCCCCAAACCCCCCAAACACCATGCCCGTCTCCAGCACCTCCTGCGGAAAGCTGCCAAGAGGAGCGGGGTGCCGCCCCCGCCGTCCCAGCCTCCCAAATCCTTCCGCTCCACCCTGTCCCCCGTCAGCGAGGCCGACCTGGAGGGCCTGGAGCCTGCAGCTTACCGACCCCACCTACCCCCTCCCCTCTACCTGCCGCCTCGCTTCCAGATCCGGCCAGTGATATTCCACGTGGCCTCCCCTTACTCAAAGCACCATAGCTTCACGTTTACCGTCAGCGAGAAGCAGAGCCTGAGCCAATATCTTGGCTCTCCTGTGCCACCTGACACGCCTGCACCCCACGCTCCACGAACCAGCACCCCTGATAGGCTAATGCCCCGCCCACCTGGCACAACCTCACCCCATCCAACAGGAGCCACGACCACCAAACCTACACCTCCAGCTGTGACACCCCCGCCCAAATATTACGTTCCTGCCACACCTGTCCTCAAGCTGCCTGTGATACCTCAAAAAAGTGGAGGACCCCTGCCCCTGGAAGTAGAAATGGAGAGGCAGCTTGACACAGGGGTCACCAATGCAGAGATTGGCTACTGCACCCCAAAACCAGGGGACACGGGTACAGCCAGGGCCCCCACTCCAAGGTCTACAGAGACACCCAGGAGCTTCCCGACAGCCCAGGAAGGGGCCACAGATAAGATAAGTGGCAACTGCCCTCCTACCCTGGAGATGACACCAACACTACAGCCGAGCCTACCCCCCACTTTCGGGGACACAGATATCAGAAGACTCATCTCCCCCTGCCCTGGGGGTGCAGATACTACAAGCCCCATCTTACCTCCCTCTTCAGGGGCCAAAGACAAGACTCTGTCCCTTACTGCCCTGCGGGCCACAGATACAGCCAGTGGAACCTTCCCTGCCCCTCCAGAGGCCACACCTAGAAGTCCCTGCTCAGGGGTCACAAACACCCCCAGAGACCTCTGCTCCCCCACAATGGGTGGATCTGCTCATGTGATCCCTGTTCTAGAGGCTGCCCCCCTCTCCCTGAAAGAGGCCGCCTCTGAGGAGCCGAGTCTCCTTAAAAGCCCAGAGCGCCCGCGCCCCCCCAGGAAGAAGCCCGGCAAGGGGTGGGCGCGGCTAGTCAAGCACCTGGTGGTGGAGCCAGAGGAGCAGAAATACCCTGAACAGGAGACGCCAGAGGGGGGGGAGGCGGCATCTGGCGGGGCAACAGAGGCGCCACTGCAGAGTCGGGGGGCTCGGGCCAACAAGATGTGGGACACACTGCTGTATCACATGGTCACATCCACGGGGGGGCAGGAGAAGCCGGGATCCACGGCTCCTCTCCCACTCCCCTTTCTGCGCTCCCGCCTGCCCCTCCTCCTGAACCGGCCTCGATTTGATGCTCGCAAGCTGAAAGAGGCTGCGTCCCGCCCCCTGCGCAGGGTGAACGCCTTCTTCCACCGGCGACCTCGCGAGCAGCCGGCCAGCAACTTCAACAGGACCGCGTCTGGTTGGAGCATCCGAGGGGAGGAGGCGGTGGGGGAGGGCACTAGCACCCCTCTAAACACTGATCCTGCAGGGGCTGGATTAGACCTCTGATCTGCACACACACTACTCTCTTCATATCAACACACACGCACACTGCTCTCTTCATCACACACACACACTGCTCTCTTCATATCAACACACACGCACACTGCTCTTCATATCAACACACATGCACACTGCTTTTCATATGAACACACATGCACACTGCTCTTCATATGAACACACATGCACACTGCTCTTCATATCAACACACATGCACACTGCTCTTCATATCAACACACATGCACACTGCTCTTCATATCAACACACATGCACACAAACTGCTCTTCATTTCAACACAGCTTTTCATACACACAAACACTGCTCTCTGAATATTCACACATACAGGTACACACTGCTTTACTCATATTCACACACACGCACACCTCTACACTCACTCCCCTTTTCTCTCTCTACTTTCTCTGTGCTCAAACACACACACTGTTCTCTCTCTACACACACACACACACACACACACACACACACACACACACACACACACACACACACACACAACATCCCTCCTCTTTTTCTCTCCTGCCCTCAGGTAATGCATTGCAGATCACTCTGGCAGTAAAAAGGTTAATATAGCATATGCGCCCCATGTGAGAGGGAGGGAGGGCGGTGAAGGGGCAACTTTTTAAATTATGAGTGCAAATAATGAAAATGAGGGACAGAGAGAGAGGGAGAGAGGATAGAACGAGAGAAGGAAAGAGAAAGAGGGAGACAGATAAGGGGGTGATACTAACTCACCTCCTCAAGGATCCTTCATCAAAACCTTCTCGTATTTCCCGTGTCCAGTTGGTACAAACTTATACTTCATACCAGCAGCCGAGCCCTGGGGGAGACACAAGGGTCAGCATGTAACATCTTCCTGCGGTAACCCTGCTCCTTGAGTGCTTTATTGCCCCTCCGCGACCCTGTACCATCTTACTGCAGTAACCCTGCCCCCCCAGAGTGCCTTAATGGCTGAGTAGTGGCCCTGTAACACCTATTAAAGTGATATTTGTAACAAATTGTACTCCTACATCTCAGAAATAAAACGGACACTGGAAAATAAATGCATCTTTGTTTATATTCTAAAGATCGAGGAAGTGCTATATGATATAGCAATGGAGGGATTCGAGGGGGCGACAATCTGCAGGTCTGAGGCAGGGAAGGGGTTAATGGAGCCACGCTCTCACTGTAGCTGTGGGGGAGACGTACCTGGCCGCGGGGCGTCGATTTGGAGCTGTGCTCCCACAGGCTCTTCTTGCTCAGCACGTCCCCCGGCCTCACTTCCTGAGGGAGGAGAGGGAAGGAGGTGAGGAGACAACTCGGCACCCACTCACACACACACTCGGGACACGCCTCACAGGAGTTAGGTTACCGTGGGTCTGGGGGGGGAATGTTGGCCGTCTGGCTCTGATTTTCCTTTCACCCATTGGCTGATCAGGTCCGATACGGCCACATTAATGCCCTCTGTATCCTGCAAAAAAAGGACCAATATTTACCATGCACAGCCAATAATCAATATAAATGTACAAACAATACTCAATCAATATATGCCAAGAACAGTATAACTGATCAATATATATTATGCACAGCCAATATCTATAATCAAATCAATATACACCATGCACAGCCAATATCTATAAATCAAATCAATATATCATGCACAGCCAATACCTAGAATCAATCAATATATCATGCACAGCCAATACCTAGAATCAAAATCAATATATAACATGCACAGCCAATACCTAGAATCAACTCAATATATACCATGCACAGCCCATACCTAGAATCAACTCAATATATACCATACACAGCCCATACCCAGAATCAACTCAATATATACCATGCACAGCCAATACCTAGAATCAACTCAATATATACCATGCACAGCCCATACCTAGAATCAACTCAATATATACCATGCACAGCCCATACCCAGAATCAACTCAATATATACCATGCACAGCCAATACCTAGAATCAACTCAATATATATCATGCACAGCCAATACCTAGAACCAACTCAATATATATATACCATGCACGGCCCATACGTAGAATCAAATCAATATATACCATGCACAGCCCATACGTAGAATCAACTCAATATATACACCATGCACAGCCAATACCTAGAATCAATCAATATATATACCATGCACAGCCCATACCTAGAATCAACCCAATATATAATGCACAGCCAATACCTAGAATCAACACAATATAATCATGCACGGCCCATACCTAGAATCAACTCAATATACACCATGCACAGCCAATACCTAGAATCAACTCAATATACACCATGCACATCCCATACCTAGAATCAACTCAATATATACCATGCACAGCCAATACCTAGAATCAACTCAATATACACCATGCACAGCCAATACCTAGAATCAATCAATATATACCATGCACAGCCAATACCTAGAATCAATCAATATATACCATGCACAGCCCATACCTAGAATCAACTCAATATATCATGCACAGCCAATACCTAGAATCAACTCAATATACACCATGCACAGCCAATACCTAGAATCAACTCAATATACACCATGCACAGCCAATACCTAGAATCAATCAATATATACCATGCACAGCCAATACCTAGAATCAATCAATATATACCATGCACAGCCAATACCTAGAATCAACTCAATATATATATCATGCACAGCCAATACCTAGAACCAACTCAATATATATACCATGCACAGCCAATACCTAGAATCAACTCAATATATACCATGCACAGCCAATACCTAGAATCAAATCAATATATACCATGCACAGCCAATACCTAGAATCAACCCAAAATATACCATGCACAGCCAATACCTAGAATCAACTCAAAATATACCATGCACAGCCAATACCTAGAATCAACTCAAAATATACCATGCACAGCCAATACCTAGAATCAACTCAAAATATACCATGCACAGCCAATACCTAGAATCAATCAATATATACCATGCACAGCCAATACCTAGAATCAATCAATATATACCATGCACAGCCAATATCTAGAATCAATCAATATATACCATGCACAGCCAATACCTAGAACCAACTCAAAATATACCATGCATAGCCAATTTCCTAGAATCAAATCAATATACACCATGCACAGCCAATACCTAGAATCAAATCAATATATACCATGCACAGCCAATACCTAGAATCAATCAATATATACCATGCACAGCCCATACCTAGAATCAACTCAATATATCATGCACAGCCCATACCTAGAATCAATTAATCAATCAATCAAGCAATCAATATATACCATGCACAGCCCATACCTACAATCAACTCAATATATAATGCACAGCCAATACCTAGAATCAACTCAATATACACCATGCACAGCCAATACCTAGAATCAATCAATATATACCATGCACAGCCAATACCTAGAATCAATCAATATATACCATGCACAGCCAATACCTAGAATCAACTCAATATATATATCATGCACAGCCAATACCTAGAATCAACTCAATATATACCATGCACAGTCAAAACCTAGAATCAAATCAATATATACCATGCACAGCCAATACCTAGAATCAACTCAAAATATACCATGCACAGCCAATACCTAGAATCAATCAATATATACCATGCACAGCCAATACCTAGAATCAATCAATATATACCATGCACAGCCAATATCTAGAATCAATCAATATACACCATGCACAGCCAATACCTACAATTAATCAATCTACACCATGCACAGCCAATATCTACAATTAATCAATATAAATATGCACAGCCAATACCTACAATTAATCAATATACACCATGCACAGCCAATACCTAGAATCAATTCAATATACCATGCACAGCCCATACCTAGAATCAATCAATATACACCATGCACAGCCAATACCTAGAATCAATCAATATATACCATGGACAGCCAATACCTACAATCAACTCAATATACACCATGCACAGCCAATATCTACAATTAATCAATATAATCACGCACAGCCCATACCTACAATCAACTCAATATATACCATGTATAAATTAATCAGAGTATATACCATGTACAGCCACTAGTAATAATCAACACATGTTATTGACATACAATATCAACATCAATGAACATGTCAGTACCTTGCAGGACGCAGTTTTGGACGCGGTAGTCACCTCTCCCGCCTCCCAGCGGTCCTTCTTGCTGGACACGGCATCTGCAGGGGTAGTGAGTTCTATCGATGGTTGACGCACCAACCGCGCCGGTTTACAGGACGTCTGAGGGAGAAGCAGAGCATGCTGGGAGAAGTGGGCCAGAGAACCGCTCACAACCTGTTCACAGCAGGTAGAGTGCGGGCAGCGGAAGAGCCAGCCTCCCCCTATACACGATGCAAAACCTTTTGAACGACGGGTACAGTGCCGGCAGCAGAAGTGCCAGCCTCCCCAATACACAGTGCCAACATTTCTGAACGGTGGCATAGTGCCGGCAGCGGTAGTGCTACCCTCCCCCAACACAGACAAACCTTCTGAACATCGATTACAGTGCAGGCAGGGGCAACAAGCCTCCTCCAATACACCCTGCTAAACCATCTGAATACAGTGCGGGCATTGGAAGTAGAGAAGGAGAAACTGGAAGAGCACTACTGTAGGTATCAAAAAAGTAGAAAGGAGGGTGCGTATCCCAGAAAAAGATTATTGGTAGGGCTCTCCATTGCCCTGTTTTTCCATGACCAATAAATAATCTTTTTATGGGATACCCACCCTCCTTTCTACTATTTGATACCTACAGTAGTGCTCTTCCAGTTTTTCTCCTTCTCTACTAGCCTACCCGTAGGACGGAAGCACACCTGGGGACCCCTCACCTTTGGATCGCATGGACTGTGCAGCACTCAGAGTGAGTCGCTTGCTACCTGTTTCCCTGGTCAGGACTTTATTTAGACAATTGGTACGTTATAGGGTGTTATGCTTAATCTTCCTGGTGTTAGTGTTAACAACAGCGTCACTTATTAGTGAGCTTACCATCCGGGACTGCAACCCAGTACCTGTCTTCTATCAAGTTTATGTTTAGGGGTCCCCCCTACAAGTATCTGGTTATTCATTCATTTATCCTACTGTTGGGGTCTTTAGCATTACGCAGTCACGGGGTCTGGGCATTGGAAGTGCCAGTTTTCACCTGATCAATACACATCCCCATCAATACACATCTGGGTACCTGCTAAATAGTGGGCACAGTGCAGGCAGCAGAAGTGCCAGCCTTCCCAACACTCATTGTCTAACCTACTGAACAGCTGGCACAGTGCGGGCAATGGGACCGACAGCCTCACTGCTCCCCCCAAATAGTGGATACAGTGTGGGCAGGGAAGGTGCCCGGTTGGCATCATGGGCACGTACCTCTATGGCATGTGTGTACTGTTCCAGGCGGTCATCAATCTTGCTTATTGGAAGAGGCGGCTCACTCTTCTTTATGCTGTTACTGCAGGAGGGAAAAAGGGGAGTGAGGAGAGTGAAGGGGTGGGGGGAGTGAGTGAGTGAGTGAGTGAGGGAGAGAGGGAGGAGAGGGAGTGAGACAAACAGTAGGGAGGAGGAAAGGCAATATAACGGGGCAGAAAATGAGAGAGAGATGAATGAAGGAAGAAGACGGGAGAGTGACAGGAGGGACAATAACAAAAGCTGGTGAGGAGAGAAACAAATAAGGGAGAGAGAAAATAGAGACAGATCTGAGGACAGACCGAGTGAGAGACGTAAGCTGAGGGGTGGAGGTACAGAGGGAGGGGGGGGAAAGAGAGGTGCAGAGGGAGGGGGGGGGGGGAAACAGAGGTGCAGAGGGAGGAGGGGGGGAAAGAGGTGCAGAGGGAGGAGGGGGGGAAAGAGGTGCAGAGGGAGGGGAGGAAAGAGAGACGTGCAGAGGGAGGGGAGGAAAGAGAGACGTGCACAGGGAGGGGAAGAAAGAGACGCAGAGGGAGGGGAGGAAAGAGAGACGCAGAGGGAGGGGAGGAAAGAGAGACGCAGGGGGAGGGGAGGAAAGAGGTGCAGGGGGAGGGGAGGAAAGAGACGCAGGGGGAGGGGAGGAAAGAGACGCAGGGGGAGGGGAGGAAAGAGACGCAGGGGGAGGGGAGGAAAGAGGTGCAGGGGGAGGGGAGGAAAGAGGTGCAGGGGGAGGGGAGGAAAGAGAGACGTGCAGAGGGAGGTGGAGGAAAGAGAGACGCAGGGGGAGGGGAGGAAAGAGGTGCAGAGGGAGGGGGGTGGGGGAAGGAGAGGTGCAGAGGGAGTGGGGGGTGTTTGGAGGAACACAGGCTCATTTCACTTGTCCCCACACTCTCCCACGTACCTTTTCTGGATGGAGCGGTTCAAACACTCTGCTCTCTCTGTTATCTGCGAGACATGGGAGATGTTACAGCAACATGACCGAGAGAAGAGAGCGGCAGATAAGCGAGACAGGGACACAGGCCCCGACGCGGCGCCATCGCACGGAAAGCCCCATTGAAGCTAATGCAGTTTACAGAATAAGGGTGATAGACAGAAGAGAGAGAGGGAGAGAGAAGAAATAAAGAGATAAGAGAGAGGCAGAAAGAGAGAAAGAGGCAATAAGCTGCACACAACTCAGTCTAATTATCAGCGCGCAAGGCTACGGCTCCAGTGCTCACGGCTGCAGGCGCGCAGGGGGGCGCGTGCGCCCGTTTCAGCCGCGACCTGTGGTCTGCCGCTGCGCTTCCACTGAAGAGCAGGAGATCCGACGGTGGGTGGCGTGGCGGGGGCGCGGCCATGACGTCACGCGGCTGCTTCGCCCTCATTGGCTGAACCGCCGCCGTGACTTCAAAAGACAAAAAAAATCTTGTCTTTTGGCCAAGACGCCCGCGCGCCGCGGCTCGTGCCGCACGCGCACACCCCAGTTGCCCCGAAGAGGGTTGTGCCTGGTGTGCGGCGCACACGCCGTCGTGCGCAGCCGCAGGAGGGCCTAGCCTGACGGACAAGCAACCCGGGGTACAAATGCACTGAAGGAAAAGCCCCGCAGAGCATTGTATGCCAAATAAACAAACATGGGAAGGAACGTGATCCAGGGAGAAATCTGATCGCCCACACTGGCGTCAGGAAGGAATTTATTTTCCCCTTATGAGACTTGGATTATATTTCACTGGGGTTTTTTTTTTAAATTGCCTTCAAAATACTGTAAATACAAATATAAGAAAGTATCTGTCGTCTAAATTTAGCACAGGCTGAACTTGATGGACATATGTCTTTTTTCAACCTCATCTACTATGTAACTATGTAACTATGTAACTATGTAAGCAATACGAAAACAACTGGGGCACCTCAAACCGCCAATAAGCGTCTGGAAGAAAATCTGACAGCGAGTTGACATTTTGCAAACACCTTCTCCAAGTACATGTGTATGTACAGCACAGTGCGGGCTGAGCTGGGCCGCTCCCCTCTGCTGCTCAGCGTGCCGAAGAGAGCACTGAAATAGTGGGCTCACCTAAACCCCAGCCATCCAGTCTTACTGCTACAGAGCAACGAGACCAAAGCCCATATACCGAGCAGTAACCTGCGGAATCAAGCAGCAATATGTGGTGACCTGGGAAAGCGGAAATACAACGCCAAAAGAATCTGCAGACCTACCAGTGCCTACAGAGAGACCACACCCTGGTACACTGCCGGCGGGAGACCGACCAGTGCCTACAGAGAGACCACACCCTGGTACACTGCCGGCGGGAGACCTACCAGTGCCTACAGAGAGACCACACCCTGATACCCTGCCGGCTGGAGACCGACCAGTGCCTACAGAGAGACAACACCCTGATACCCTGCCGGCTGGAGTCCGACCAGTGCCTACAGAGAGAACACACCCTGGTACCCTGCCGACTGGAGACCTACCAGTGCCTACAGAGAGACCACACCCTGGCACCCTACCGGCTGGAGACCGACCAGTGCCTACAGAGAGACCACACCCTGGTACCCTGCCGGCTGGAGTCCGACCAGTGCCTACAGAGAGACCACACCCTGGCACCCTGCCGGCGGGAGACCGACCAGTGCCTACAGAGAGACCACACCCTGATACCCTGCCGGCTGGAGACCGACCAGTGCCTACAGAGAGACCACACCCTGATACCCTGCCGGCTGGAGACCGACCAGTGCCTACAGAGAGACCACACCCTGGTACCCTGCCGGCGGGAAACCGACCAGTGCCTACAGAGAGACCACACCCTGGTACCCTGCCGGCGGGAGACCGACCAGTGCCTACAGAGAGACCACACCCTGGTACCCTGCCGGCTGGAGACCGACCAGTGCCTACAGAGAGACCACACCCAGGTACCCTGCCGGCGGGAGACCTACCAGTGCCTACAGAGAGACCACACCCTGGTACCCTGCCGGCTGGAGACCGACCAGTGCCTACAGAGAGACCACACCCTGGCACCCTGCCGGCTGGAGACCTACCAGTGCCTACAGAGAGACCACACCCTGGCACCCTGCCGGCTGGAGACCTACCAGTGCCTACAGAGAGACCACACCCTGGTACCCTGCCGGCTGGAGTCCTACCAGTGCCTACAGAGACACTACACCCTGGCACCCTGCCAGCTGGAGACCTACCAGTGCCTACAGAGAGACCACACCCTGGCACCCTACCGGCGGGAGACCTACCAGTGCCTACAGAGAGACCACACCCTGGTACCCTGCCGGCTGGAGACCTACCAGTGCCTACAGAGAGACCACACCCTGGCACCATACCGGCTGGAGACCTACCAGTGCCTACAGAGAGACCACACCCTGGCACCCTGCCAGCTGGAGACCTACCAGTGCCTACAGAGAGACCACACCCTGGCACCATACCGGCTGGAGACCTACCAGTGCCTACAGAGAGACCACACCCTGGTACCCTGCCGGCTGGAGACCGACCAGTGCCTACAGAGAGACCACACCCTGGCACCATACCGGCTGGAGACCTACCAGTGCCTACAGAGAGACCACACCCTGATACCCTGCCGGCGGGAGACCTACCAGTGCCTACAGAGAGACCACACCCTGGTACCCTGCCGGCTGGAGTCCTACCAGTGCCTTCAGAGAGACCACACCCTGATACCCTGCCGGCTGGAGACCTACCAGTGCCTACAGAGAGACCACACTCTGGCACCCTGCCGGCTGGAGACCTACCAGTGCCTACAGAGAGACCACACCCAGGTACCCTGATGGCTGAAAGACTAAGCAGAGACTCTGTGCCAGTACAGACGGAGCATCTACAGCCTAGAAAGAGACAGGCAGACACAGAACTGGAAGCCCAGAGAGAGAGGACTGTTGCCAGCGGTATGAGCTGTGAGAGGTAGCAGAGGAGACCCACACAAAATACTCCAAGCTGAGGATTGCTCACATTCAGAAACTCACAGCTCAGGTCCAACATTTCTAACAATATAGAAGAGACGCAAAAAATATCGCTTCTCCTAGAAGAGAGACTACGGCAGAACTGGCTGCACACTCTGCCAGCATCTGTCAGACGCCACATCCCGGCTCGTAACCGGTACACATGGACCTTGTAAATATTGTAAGTGGCCCCTCTTTTTATGCACGCTTTGGCAACACTGAAATGCATTCTGTCATGCCAATAAAGCTGATTTGAAAAAAAAAAAAAAAAGGAGAGAGAAAGAGAGAGAGAGAGAAAGAGAGAGAAAGAGAGAGAAAGAGAGAGAAAGAGAGAGAAAGAGGAAGAGAGAGAAGAGAGAGAAGAGAGAGAAAGAGAGAGAGAAAGAGAGAGAAAGAGAGAGAAAGAAAGAGAGAGAGAGAGAGAGAAAGAAAAGAGAGAGAGAGAGAGAGAAAGAGAGAGAAAGGAGAAAGAGAGAGAGAGAGAGAGAGAGAGAAAGAAAGAGAGAGAGAAAGAAAGAGAGAAAGAGAGAGAAAGGAGAAAGAGAGAGAGAAAGAAAGAAAGAGAAAGGAGAAAAAGAAGACAGCCAGAGAGACAAAAGAAAGACAGGGAGATAGAGCGTCCAGAGGCGCAGGCAGAGAGAGACGAGATGCGCAGGTAGACGGACGGGAGTATAGAGAGAGAGAAGAGAGGCAGAGAGAGAGAGAGAGGGGAGGAAAAGAGAGAGAGAGGCAGACAGAAAAGATGCCATATTCAATACTATGTGCCATGAATCCGCTCCCCCCTGCTGGAGAAGATGAGACCTATTCCTGCGAGTGGAGCTGATCTCTTCTCCAGCGTAGGGAAACGTCTTCACAATGTAGTGACAGAAAGGGAACAGTGACTCACACAAAAGAAGCAGAATAAAGAGAGAGGGATAGAGGCTCCTAGTCTCATAAAGGGAGCTGAACTCTTCCCAAGCAAAGGGAAGGCAGCTTCACTGAGTATGAACAAGGTGAG
The DNA here is from genome assembly GCF_040206685.1 of Ascaphus truei. NCBI lineage: Eukaryota > Metazoa > Chordata > Amphibia > Anura > Ascaphidae > Ascaphus > Ascaphus truei. The sequence goes on along the minus strand of NW_027454445.1, from coordinate 12,889 downwards.
ATAGAGCGAGGGAAAAAAAAAAAGGGACAGATGTGTCACCTTCCCGGTTGCGGTGGCGCTGCTCTCGCTCTCCTCCCCCTCGCTGCTCACCGACCGTCGGCGACTGTCCCCATCTTCTGTCACCCACCTGTCTCTGAGCGGTTCGGTCTGCTGATCAATATAAATACCAATCAATACACACCCCCAACAATACACACTTCGATCAATACACATCCCAAATACACGTTGTGATCAATACACACCACCACCAATACAGATCATGATCAATACACGCCCTGATCACACCAGGATTAGCATACTCACTTATCAATACACACAGCCAGTCACACTCACGGCCTTTGCGATGTCATTGTCACAGCGGACACGTTACCTCCTCTCTGGAGGGCTCCCCGTCCCGCTCTCTCTCTCTTCCCGCCTCCTCATTCTTCTCTTCCTGCGTTACTGGGCTCCTAGGTATGTCCTCCAGGATCTCCCCATCCTCAGGGTCCTCTCTGAAACCAGAGAACAGAATCAGAGAGAGCGAGGGAGAGAGCACACTGCAAACATGCGACAGGAGGAGCAGGAGTACAATGCTACCTGGTCCCAATCATTCATGGGAGGGGTCGAGACTTCGAAGGCTGGAATACATTGTTAATGAGGAAATATCTCCTAGGAGCAAAGTGTTTTAATGGCAGTGACATGTTTAAGGGGTCAGTCCCTCCTAGGAGCAAAGTGTACTAATGGCAGTGACATGTTTAAGGGGTCAGTCCCTCCTAAAACCAAAGTGTACTAATGGCAGTGACATGTTTAAGGGGTCAGTCCCTCCTAGGAGCAAAGTGTACTAATGGCAGTGACATGTTTAAGGGGTCAGTCCCTCCTAGGAGCAAAGTGTACTAATGGCAGTGACATGTTTAAGGGGTCAGTCCCTCCTAGGATCAGAGTGTACTAATGGCAGTGACATGTTATGGGGTCAGTCCCTCCTAGGACCAGTGTACTAATGGCAGTGACATGGTTAAGGGGTCAGTCCCTCCTAGGACCAGTGTACTAATAGCAGTGACATGGTTAAGGGGTCAGTCCCTCCTAGGAGCAAAGTGTACTAATGGCAGTGACATGTTTAAGGGGTCAGTCCCTCCTAGGAGCAAAGTGTACTAATGGCAGTGACATGTTATGGGGTCAGTCCCTCCTAGGACCAGTGTACTAATGGCAGTGACATGGTTAAGGGGTCAGTCCCTCCTAGGACCAGTGTACTAATGGCAGTGACATGGTTAAGGGGTCAGTCCCTCCTAGGACCAGTGTACTAATGGCAGTGACATGGTTAAGGGGTCAGTCCCTCCTAGGAGCAAAGTGTACTAATGGCAGTGACATGTTTAAGGGGTCAGTCCCTCCTAGGAGCAAAGTGTACTAATGGCAGTGACATGTTATGGGGTCAGTCCCTCCTAGGACCAGTGTACTAATGGCAGTGACATGGTTAAGGGGTCAGTCCCTCCTAGGACCAGTGTACTAATGGCAGTGACATGGTTAAGGGGTCAGTCCCTCCTAGGAGCAAAATGTACTAATGGCAGTGACATGTTTAAGGGGTCAGTCCCTCCTAGGACCAGTGTACTAATGGCAGTGACATGGTTAAGGGGTCAGTCCCTCCTAGGAGCAAAATGTACTAATGGCAGTGACATGTTTAAGGGGTCAGTCCCTCCTAGGACCAGTGTACTAATGGCAGATGACTTGTTTACAGGGTCACACCTGGGTGATTAATGTCTATTTTTTTTTACACCAAAATGTGACACCTGTAAGCATTTGAAATCAGACTAGATGAGACTAGAAGGGCTTGGTTTCCGTTTATCCGATGACACGGTGTGTTCAACAAGAGTATACACAGGCACAGCTCACCCCTCTCTCTCCCTCCCCTTATCTTTATTGGGATCAGTGTCAAGAAAAGATGTGAAAAGTAACAAAAATCAACGAATAAAGAAATACAAAAAAAAAAAACTATCAATAAAAATGAATGCCGAATAAATGACATTTTAAGAAATAAATAATAAAAAATCTATGAACAGAATGAATAATAAATGTCCTTGTTCGGCTGCACGTGGGTAAGGTTGGAGGTGCCCCTTTATTGCGTGTTCTTTGTGGGGCGATCAGGGACCCGCAGAGTCCCCGTGCTGCTGTCCCTTGCGGGTGTCCCTGTGTGTGCCCTACGGTTGGCATTGCTGGTATCACTGCCCCTTACAATCTGGGGTAGCAGGGTGCACACTGCGGGCTGTACCTTGTTACCCGGTAACTGGGGCAGGCGGGCACCTCTTCCTGCAGGTACCGCTCAGCGCTGTCATCTTCGTGGCACAGACACCGGAGCATCGTTCAGCTGTCAGGAGAGAGAGTTCATGAATATCTGCGCAGACCATTTAATCCTGTGTCACTGTTAGGTCCTAGAGGTACCCAGGCTCTGTATCCCTCTACCGTCCAGTCCTAGAGGTACCAGATTTTTTATCGGTCTGGTCCTAGACATGCCAGGCCCTGTGCATCTGTGGTCCTAGAGCCAGGCCCTGTGCATCTGTGGTCCTAGAGGAGCCAGGCCCTGTGCATCTGTGGTCCTAGAGGAGCCAGGTTCCTGTGCATCTGTGGTCCTAGAGGAGCCAGGCCTGTGCATCTGTGGTCCTAGAGGAGCCAGGCCCTGTGCATCTCTGGTCCTAGAGGAGCCAGGCCCTGTGCATCTGTGGTCCTAGAGGAGCCAGGTTCCTGTGCATCTGTGGTCCTAGAGGAGCCAGGCCCTGTGCATCTGTGGTCCTAGAGGAGCCAGGCCCTGTGCATCTCTGGTCCTAGAGGAGCCAGGCCCTGTGCATCTCTGGTCCTAGATGTGCCAGGCCCTGTGCATCTGTGGTCCTAGAGGAGCCAGGTTCCTGTGCATCTGTGGTCCTAGAGGAGCCAGGCCCTGTGCATCTGTGGTCCTAGAGGAGCCAGGCCCTGTGCATCTCTGGTCCTAGAGGAGCCAGGCCCTGTGCATCTCTGGTCCTAGATGTGCCAGGCCCGGTGCATCTCTGGTCCTAGAGGAGCCAGGCCCTGTGCATCTCTGGTCCTAGAGGAGCCAGGCCCTGTGCATCTCTGGTCCTAGATGTGCCAGGCCCGGTGCATCTCAGGTGCCAGACTCTATATCTATCTGGTCTGAGAGGTATATCCCAGACCGGTGTAGCCATGTAGATCAGGTTCTGTAACTCTAGTCCTAGAGGTACCAGGCTATGCATCTGTCCAGTCTCAGAGGTTTCTGGCTCGGTATTGATCTGTACAGTCCTAGAGGTGCCAGGCTCTGTATCCTTTAGTCCTACAGGTTGGCCGAATACCTCTGTCATTTCGCAGCGTGCCGTCCCTTCATCCTCCTCCTCTTCCTCCTCCATTCTCGGCACCGGTGCTGCAGGCCTCTCTTTCTCCTCTTCCTCCTCCGTGGCCCCGGAGCCCTCTCGCTCCTCCTCCATGGGTGCTTGGGACGCCCCGCGCAGCTTCCTCTGCTCCAACCTCTGGGACCAGTCACTGAACCCCTCGTCTTCCTCACTCTCCCAGGGACCCACAGGCTTCAACCCCAGACTGAAACCAAGAGAGGGTGGGAGTGAGTGGGACCCAGCGGAGGGAGAAGAGCAAAGAGCAAATGAAGAACTGGGAGTGTGAGTGAAGCATTGAGTGCGCGGGGACAGCTGGGAGCGTGAAGGTGGAGCTGGGAGCATGGGGTGGGGGAGCTGGGATTATGAAGGGGGAGCTGGGATTATGAAGGGGGATCTGGGAGCGTGAAGGTGGAGCTGGGAGCATGGGGGGGGGGAGCTGGGATTATGAAGGGGGAGCTGGGATTATGAAGGGGGATCTGGGAGCGTGAAGGTGGAGCTGGGAGCATGGGGGGGGGGGAGCTGGGATTATGAAGGGGGAGCTGGGATTATGAAGGGGGAGCTGGGATTATGAAGGGGGAGCTGGGATTATGAAGGGGGAGCTGGGAGCGTGAAGGTGGAGCTGGGAGCATGGGGGGGGGGGGAGCTGGGATTATGAAGGGGGAGCTGGGAGCGTGAAGGTGGAGCTGGGAGCATGGGGGGGGGGGAGCTGGGATTATGAAGGGGGAGTTGGGATTATGAAGGGGGAGCTGGGATTATGAAGGGGGAGCTGGGAGCGTGGGGGGGGAGCTGGGAGCATGGGGGGGGAGCTGGGAGCGTGGGGGGGGGAGCTGGGAGCGTGGGGGGAGAGCTGAGTGGGGGGGTGAGCTGGGATTGTGAAGGGGGAGCAAGGGGGGGGGGGAGCGTGGAGCGTGATTGAAGAACTGGGAGTGTGAGTGGGGACCTGGAAGCATGAGTGGGGAGCGTGAGTGAAGAGCTGGGAGTGTGTGAAGAGCAGGGAGTGCGGGGGAAACTGGAAGCGTGAATGATAAGTAGTGAGTGTGGGGGGATCTGGGAGCGGGAGTGAAGAGCTGGGAGTGTGGGGGAAGCTGGGAGCATGGGGGGGAAGCTGGGAGTACAAGTGAAGAACTGGGAGTGTGAGTGAAGAGCATGAGTAAAGAACAGGAAGTGCGGGGGCAGCAGGGAGCGCAAGTGAAGAGCAGGGAGCGCGAGTGAAGAGCTGGGAGCGTGAAGGGGAGCTGGGAGGGTGGGGGGGGAGCTGGGATCATGAAATGGGAGCTTGGGGAGGGGGAGCTGGGAGCGTGAGAGGGGGAGCAAGCTGGGAGCGTGGAGCGTGATTGAAGAACTGGGAGCATGAGTGAAGAGCTGGGAGCGTGAGTCGGGAGCGGGGTGTGTGGGGGGTAGCTGGGAGAGTGAGTGAAGAGCAGGGAGCGTGAGTGAAGAGCAGGGAGCATGAGTGAAGAGCTGGGAGTGAGGGGGGAGCTGGGAGCATGAGTGATGAGATGGGAGCGTGAGTGAAGAGCAGGGAGTGCGAGTGAAGAGCAGGGAATGTGGGGCAAGCTGGGAGCATGAATGAAAAGTAGGGAGTGCGGGGGGATCTGGGAGCGTGAGTGAAGAGCTGGGAGTGTGGGGCAAGCTGGGAGCATGAGCGGGAGCTGGGAGCATGGGGGGGAGCTGGGAGCGTGGGAGCTGGGAGCGTGGGGGGGAGCTGGGAGTGTGGGGCAAGCTGGGAGCATGAGCGGGAGCTGGGAGCATGGGGGGGAGCTGGGAGCGTGGGGGGGAGCTGGGAGCGTGGGGGGGAGCTGGGAGCGTGGGGGGGAGCTGGGAGCGTGGGAGCTGGGAGCATGAGCAGGAGCTGGGAGCATGGGGTGGAGCTGGGAGCGTGGGAGCTGGGAGCATGGGGGGGGAGCTGGGAGCGTGGGGATAGGGAGAAGGGAACGTGGGAGGGGAGTTGGAATTGTGAAAGGGGAGATGGGAGCTTGGGGGGGGAGGGAGATGGGAGCGTGGGGGGGGGGAGGGAGATGGGAGCGTGGTGGGGGGAGGGAGATGGGAGCATGGGGGGGGGAGCGAGCTGGGAGTGTGGGGGGGGGAGCGGGGAGCATGATTGAAGAACTGGGAGCGTGAGTGAAGAGCTGGGAGCGTGAGTGAAGAGCTGGGAGCGTGAGTGGGGAGTGTAGCTGGGAGCGCGAGTGAAGAGCTGGGAGCGCAGGGCAGCAGGGAGTGCGAGTGACGAGCAGGGAGCGCGAGTGACGAGCAGGGAGCGCGAGTGAAGAGCAGGGAGCGCGAGTGACGAGCAGGGAGCGCGAGTGACGAGCAGGGAGCGCGAGTGAAGAGCAGGGAGCGCGAGTGAAGAGCAGGGAGCGCGAGTGAAGAGCAGGGAGCGCGAGTGAAGAGCAGGGAGCGCGAGTGAAGAGCAGGGAGCGCGAGTGACGAGCAGGGAGCGCCAGTGAAGAGCAGGGAGCGCCAGTGAAGAGCAGGGAGCGCAAGTGAAGAGCAGGGAGAGCGAGCGACGAGCAGGGAGCGCAAGTGAAGCTGGAAGCGTGAATGAAAAGTAGGAAGTGTGGGGGGATCTGGGAGCGTGAGGGGGGAGCTTTGAGCACGAGTGAAGAGCTGGCAGTGTGAGTGAAGAGCTGGCAGTGTGAGTGAAGAGCTGGCAGTGTGAGTGAAGAGCTGGCAGTGTGAGTGAAGAGCTGGCAGTGTGAGTGAAGAGCTGGCAGTGTGAGTGAAGAGCTGGCAGTGTGAGTGAAGAGCTGGCAGTGTGAGTGAAGAGCTGGCAGTGTGAGTGAAGAGCTGGCAGTGTGAGTGAAGAGCTGGCAGTGTGAGTGAAGAGCTGGCAGTGTGAGTGAAGAGCTGGCAGTGTGAGTGAAGAGCTGGCAGTGTGAGTGAAGAGCTGGCAGTGTGAGTGAAGAGCTGGCAGTGTGAGTGAAGAGCTGGCAGTGTGAGTGAAGAGCTGGCAGTGTGAGTGAAGAGCTGGCAGTGTGAGTGAAGAGCTGGCAGTGTGAGTGAAGAGCTGGCAGTGTGAGTGAAGAGCTGGCAGTGTGAGTGAAGAGCTGGCAGTGTGAGTGAAGAGCTGGCAGTGTGAGTGAAGAGCTGGCAGTGTGAGTGAAGAGCTGGCAGTGTGAGTGAAGAGCTGGCAGTGTGAGTGAAGAGCTGGCAGTGTGAGTGAAGAGCTGGCAGTGTGAGTGAAGAGCTGGCAGTGTGAGTGAAGAGCTGGCAGTGTGAGTGAAGAGCTGGCAGTGTGAGTGAAGAGCTGGCAGTGTGAGTGAAGAGCTGGCAGTGTGAGTGAAGAGCTGGCAGTGTGAGTGAAGAGCTGGCAGTGTGAGTGAAGAGCTGGCAGTGTGAGTGAAGAGCTGGCAGTGTGAGTGAAGAGCTGGGAGTGTGAGTGAAGAGCTGGCAGTGTGAGTGAAGAGCTGGCAGTGTGAGTGAAGAGCTGGCAGTGTGAGTGAAGAGCTGGCAGTGTGAGTGAAGAGCTGGCAGTGTGAGTGAAGAGCTGGCAGTGTGAGTGAAGAGCTGGCAGTGTGAGTGAAGAGCTGGCAGTGTGAGTGAAGAGCTGGCAGTGTGAGTGAAGAGCTGGCAGTGTGAGTGAAGAGCTGGCAGTGTGAGTGAAGAGCTGGCAGTGTGAGTGAAGAGCTGGCAGTGTGAGTGAAGAGCTGGCAGTGTGAGTGAAGAGCTGGCAGTGTGAGTGAAGAGCTGGCAGTGTGAGTGAAGAGCTGGCAGTGTGAGTGAAGAGCTGGCAGTGTGAGTGAAGAGCTGGCAGTGTGAGTGAAGAGCTGGCAGTGTGAGTGAAGAGCTGGGAGTGTGAGTGAAGAGCTGGGAGTGTGAGTGAAGAGCTGGCAGTGTGAGTGAAGAGCTGGGAGTGTGAGTGAAGAGCTGGGAGTGTGAGTGAAGAGCTGGCAGTGTGAGTGAAGAGCTGGCAGTGTGAGTGAAGAGCTGGGAGTGTGAGTGAAGAGCTGGGAGTGTGAGTGAAGAGCTGGGAGTGTGAGTGAAGAGCTGGCAGTGTGAGTGAAGAGCTGGCAGTGTGAGTGAAGAGCTGGGAGTGTGAGTGAAGAGCTGGCAGTGTGAGTGAAGAGCTGGCAGTGTGAGTGAAGAGCTGGCAGTGTGAGTGAAGAGCTGGCAGTGTGAGTGAAGAGCTGGCAGTGTGAGTGAAGAGCTGGCAGTGTGAGTGAAGAGCTGGCAGTGTGAGTGAAGAGCTGGCAGTGTGAGTGAAGAGCTGGCAGTGTGAGTGAAGAGCTGGCAGTGTGAGTGAAGAGCTGGCAGTGTGAGTGAAGAGCTGGCAGTGTGAGTGAAGAGCTGGCAGTGTGAGTGAAGAGCTGGCAGTGTGAGTGAAGAGCTGGGAGTGTGAGTGAAGAGCTGGCAGTGTGAGTGAAGAGCTGGCAGTGTGAGTGAAGAGCTGGCAGTGTGAGTGAAGAGCTGGCAGTGTGAGTGAAGAGCTGGCAGTGTGAGTGAAGAGCTGGCAGTGTGAGTGAAGAGCTGGCAGTGTGAGTGAAGAGCTGGCAGTGTGAGTGAAGAGCTGGGAGTGTGAGTGAAGAGCTGGCAGTGTGAGTGAAGAGCTGGCAGTGTGAGTGAAGAGCTGGCAGTGTGAGTGAAGAGCTGGCAGTGTGAGTGAAGAGCTGGCAGTGTGAGTGAAGAGCTGGCAGTGTGAGTGAAGAGCTGGCAGTGTGAGTGAAGAGCTGGCAGTGTGAGTGAAGAGCTGGCAGTGTGAGTGAAGAGCTGGCAGTGTGAGTGAAGAGCTGGCAGTGTGAGTGAAGAGCTGGCAGTGTGAGTGAAGAGCTGGCAGTGTGAGTGAAGAGCTGGCAGTGTGAGTGAAGAGCTGGCAGTGTGAGTGAAGAGCTGGCAGTGTGAGTGAAGAGCTGGCAGTGTGAGTGAAGAGCTGGCAGTGTGAGTGAAGAGCTGGAGTGTGAGTGAAGAGCTGGGAGTGTGAGTGAAGAGCTGGCAGTGTGAGTGAAGAGCTGGGAGTGTGAGTGAAGAGCTGGGAGTGTGAGTGAAGAGTTGGGAGTGTGAGTGAAGAGCTGGCAGTGTGAGTGAAGAGCTGGCAGTGTGAGTGAAGAGCTGGGAGTGTGAGTGAAGAGCTGGGAGTGTGAGTGAAGAGCTGGGAGTGTGAGTGAAGAGCTGGCAGTGTGAGTGAAGAGCTGGGAGTGTGAGTGAAGAGCTGGCAGTGTGAGTGAAGAGCTGGCAGTGTGAGTGAAGAGCTGGCAGTGTGAGTGAAGAGCTGGCAGTGTGAGTGAAGAGCTGGCAGTGTGAGTGAAGAGCTGGCAGTGTGAGTGAAGAGCTGGCAGTGTGAGTGAAGAGCTGGCAGTGTGAGTGAAGAGCTGGCAGTGTGAGTGAAGAGCTGGCAGTGTGAGTGAAGAGCTGGCAGTGTGAGTGAAGAGCTGGCAGTGTGAGTGAAGAGCTGGCAGTGTGAGTGAAGAGCTGGCAGTGTGAGTGAAGAGCTGGCAGTGTGAGTGAAGAGCTGGCAGTGTGAGTGAAGAGCTGGCAGTGTGAGTGAAGAGCTGGCAGTGTGAGTGAAGAGCTGGCAGTGTGAGTGAAGAGCTGGCAGTGTGAGTGAAGAGCTGGCAGTGTGAGTGAAGAGCTGGCAGTGTGAGTGAAGAGCTGGCAGTGTGAGTGAAGAGCTGGCAGTGTGAGTGAAGAGCTGGCAGTGTGAGTGAAGAGCTGGCAGTGTGAGTGAAGAGCTGGCAGTGTGAGTGAAGAGCTGGCAGTGTGAGTGAAGAGCTGGCAGTGTGAGTGAAGAGCTGGCAGTGTGAGTGAAGAGCTGGCAGTGTGAGTGAAGAGCTGGCAGTGTGAGTGAAGAGCTGGCAGTGTGAGTGAAGAGCTGGCAGTGTGAGTGAAGAGCTGGCAGTGTGAGTGAAGAGCTGGCAGTGTGAGTGAAGAGCTGGCAGTGTGAGTGAAGAGCTGGCAGTGTGAGTGAAGAGCTGGGAGTGCGGGGAGCTGGGAGCGTGAGTGAAGAGCTGGGAGTGCGGGGGAGCTGGGAGCGTGAGTGAAGAGCTGGGAGTGCGGGGGAGCTGGGAGCGTGAGTGAAGAGCTGTGAGAGTGAGTGAAGAGCTGGAAGCGTGGTAGGAGCATGAGAGGGGAGCTGGGAGAGTGGGGGGAGGTGAGCTGGGAGTGTCAGGGAAAAAGAGCTGGAAGTGTGACGGAAGAGCGGGGAAAGTGAGGGAAGAGCTGTGAGTGCGAGTGGAGAGCTGGGAGTGCGAGTGAGTGGAGAGCTGCGAGTGTGAGTGGAGAGCTGGGAGTGCGAGTAAGTGGAGAGCTGCGAGTGGGAGTGGAGAGCTGGGAGTGCGAGGGAAAAAGAGCTGGAAGCGTGACGGAAGAGCGGGGAAAGTGAGGGAAGAACTGTGAGTGCGAGTGGAGAGCTGGGAGTGTGAGTGGAGAGCTGGGAGTGCGAGTGAGTGGAGAGCTGCGAGTGGAGAGCTGGGAGTTCTATGGGACACTCTTACTTGCTGTTTGTCTCTGTGCAGGTCCCCTCAGTCAGACTGTCACCAGCCTGTCCCTCGTCACTCATCTGATGACTGTCACGCTCTCTCCTGCGACGCTCTCTCGCTGCCTCCTCCTCATCCTCTACATTCCACCGAGTGGTCAGTCTGTGCCGGAGAGGGGACAGTGACACATATTTCAATCTGCGTCACGCCTCTACGTGTGTGTGTGCGAGACCTGCGTCACGCCTCTACGTGTGTGTGTGCGAGACCTGCGTCACGCCTCTACGTGTGTGTGTGTGCGAGACCTGCGTCACGCCTCTACGTGTGTGTGCGAGACCTGCGTCACGCCTCTACGTGTGTGTGCGAGACCTGCGTCACGCCTCTACGTGTGTGTGCGAGACCTGCGTCACGCCTCTACGTGTGTGTGCGAGACCTGCGTCACGCCTCTACGTGTGTGTGCGAGACCTGCGTCACGCCTCTACGTGTGTGTGCGAGACCTGCGTCACGCCTCTACGTGTGTGTGTGCGAGACCTGCGTCACGCCTCTACGTGTGTGCGAGACCTGCGTCACGCCTCTACGTGTGTGCGAGACCTGCGTCACGCCTCTACGTGTGTGTGTGCGAGACCTGCGTCACGCCTCTACGTGTGTGTGTGCGAGACCTGCGTCACGCCTCTACGTGTGTGTGTGCGAGACCTGCGTCACGCCTCTACGTGTGTGCGAGACCTGCGTCACGCCTCTACGTGTGTGTGTGCGAGACCTGCGTCACGCCTCTACGTGTGTGTGTGCGAGACCTGCGTCACGCCTCTACGTGTGTGTGTGCGAGACCTGCGTCACGCCTCTACGTGTGTGTGTGCGAGACCTGCGTCACGCCTCTACGTGTGTGTGTGCGAGACCTGCGTCACGCCTCTACGTGTGTGTGCGAGACCTGCGTCACGCCTCTACGTGTGTGTGCGAGACCTGCGTCACGCCTCTACGTGTGTGTGCGAGACCTGCGTCACGCCTCTACGTGTGTCTGCGAGACCTGCGTCACGCCTCTACGTGTGTGTGCGAGACCTGCGTCACGCCTCTACGTGTGTGTGCGAGACCTGCGTCACGCCTCTACGTGTGTGTGCGAGACCTGCGTCACGCCTCTACGTGTGTGTGCGAGACCTGCGTCACGCCTCTACGTGTGTGTGCGAGACCTGTGTCACGCCTCTACGTGTGTGTGTGTGTGAGACCTATGTCACACCTCTACGTGTGTGTGAGACCTGTGTCACGCCTCTACGTGTGTGTGAGACCTGTGTCACACCTCTACGTGTGTGTGAGACCTGTGTCACACCTCTACGTATGTGTGTGAGACACCTGTGTCACACCTCTACGTATGTGTGTGTGTGTGAGACCTGTGTGGACACTCCCTTTTATGTTTGTGCTACCTCCGTGTGTGTGTGTGTGTGTGTGTGTGTGTGTGACACCAGGTGTATATCATGATTATATCCATTTCATAATAAAATAGTTTGTATTAGCTGTACACCTTGCAGTAACGGACACGTGTCTCATAGCAGCGTGTCTTACGGCAACAGAGACAGCCGCGTTCTTTACGGCAACAGAGACAGCCGCGTGCCTAAAAGCAACATATAGCGGTGTATCTTACAGTAACGGATAGCGGTGTATCTCATCTAGAGCATCATGGTCCTGTATACACAGCTGCTCTCCAAGGCTCTGTAGACTGTCTGGAATGAGCCTCCTCCCCATATTTTGGCCTCTTTAATACCCCTGGGGTGGGTGTGTGTGAGGAGGGAGATTAAGGCTGGCAGCCGGGCAGTAGTGACATCAGCTGCTGTGTCCCCAACACACCCTGTCCCCTCCGAGGAATGCGCCACCCCCTTTGATCACACACACACACGTGTTGCCACGCCTCTGCACATGGCTGACCTCTGACCCTTCCATCTCTGGGGCAGATACGTATCGCAGTGACCCAGCTCCCGAGTGCCTTGTTGTGACTATGGTAACTCAATGCTCTGCAGGAGCCTGCCAGGGAAGGGGTTAATAGAGAGATACTCTGCTGGTCTCTAGCATGGGATTGGTCAAGGATACCGTGCCCTGAAATCTCTGCTAGGAAGCGGACATGGGTGCAACGGTCTGCAGACTCAGCAGTGTGTGGGTGCAACGGTCTGCAGACTCAGCAGTGTGTGGGTGCAACGGTCTGCAGACTCAGCAGTGTGTGGGTGCAACGGTCTGCAGACTCAGCAGTGTGTGGGTGCAACGGTCTGCAGACTCAGCAGTGTGATTCATTCTCTGCTGTCAGGGGGTGTGAGGGAGAAACAGAGGAGGGAGAACTGACACGCAAGCAAATAAAGCCCTCACTGACTAGCACAACACACACTGCCTACACCACACAGTGCTACAGCATGCACTACAACACAATCGTACACGGCACACTGCACCACAAACTACTACAAACACAAACTAACACCACACAATCGTACACGGCACACTACACCACACACTCCTACAACACAAACTAACACCACGCACTATAATACAATCGTACATCACACTGTAACTACTACAATGCGCAGAAACACAGCCGTACACTACACACCGCACAGTGGAGTGAGGATAACAGCTGGAATGTGGACTCGTTTATCAATGACAATCTTAGGAAGGTTTACAAAAGGATTATACATGTATGAGCAGACCTCACACACACGGGCACTACACCTCACACCGACAGCTCTGCTAATCCAGCACAAAACCCTCACACACTACTAGATCAGTGCTATTCCAGTACCTATCCTCTTCCGACACACAGTCAAACACCTGGTCACTGCACTTCTGCCCTATTCCTCTAATACTCCAGTACCTATTCCCTCCCAACACACATGCAGACATAGTGACTGCCTCTATCCCACTCTCTGCTACTCCGGTATATATCCCCTTGTAGCGCATACACACTTCCCACTTCACTTCTAACCTACTCCTCTGCTATTCCAGTACCTATCCCATCCCAACACACACAGCCACTGCACTTCTAACCTACCGCTCTGCTATTCCACTACCTAACCCATTCCAACACACACAGTCACTGCACTTCTAATCCTCTGCTATTCCAGTACCTATCCCAACACATACAGAGCCACTGCCTTTCTAACTTAATCT
>NW_027454444.1:0-79065 GCF_040206685.1 Ascaphus truei | reverse complement strand
CCCCGCCGGGGAGGGAGGTGAGTGTAGCGGGAGGGAGTGGTGTGTAGCGGGAGGGAGTGGTGTGTAGCGGGAGGGAGTGGTGAGTGGAGCGCGAGGGAATGGAGCGGGAGGGTGGTGAGTGGAGCGGGAGGGAGTGGAGCGGGAGGGAATGGAGCGCGAGGGAGGAAGGGGGTCCGCCATCTTAGGCGCCGCGTGGCAGCCTGCCTGTTCCCCCGCCGGGGAGGGAATGGAGCGGGAGGGAGTGGTGTGTAGCGGGAGGGAGTGGTGTGTAGTGGGAGCTACACTGTGTGAGGTAGCGGGATAGGGGGAGGGACATTGGTGGCATGGTGTAGCGGGGTAGGGGGCCTTGCGGTCTGGTTGCGGTAGGGAGCTGTGTGAGGTGCAGGAGATGAGGCGTGCTGTGCGGTTCGCGGGAGCTACACTGTGTGAGGTAGCGGGATAGGGGGAGGGACATCGTTGCCATGGTGTGTGAGTGGAGGCCGCGGCCTCGCGGTCCGGTTGCGGGAGGGAGATGTGTGACGTGTCTGCAGTGTTTGGTGTTGTGTGAATGTGTGTGTGTGCTGTGTTTGTGCGTTGTGTGTAGATTCTGTACCTGATTCGGCAGTCTGTGGTAGCAGACGTGAAGGTTTTGATAGCTGTGAAGCGTGGCCCCAGAGCAGGTTGAGGATTAGAGGATTAGGTGTTGCAAAAGCAAAGCGTTCCCAAAACTCAGTGAGGGGTGGGACAGTGTGGAAGTATTAGGGCATTGGTGTTGGACGCAGGCCAATGAGAGGTGTGCGGGGGCGGGCATTGGACGCAGGCCAATGAGAGTCAGTGAGGGGTGGGACGCAGGCCAATGAGAGGTGTGCGGGGGCGGGCATTGGACGCAGGCCAATGAGAGTCAGTGAGGGGTGGGACGCAGGCCAATGAGAGGTGTGCGGGGGCGGGCATTGGACGCAGGCCAATGAGAGTCAGTGAGGGGTGGGACAGTGTGGCATTGGTGTTGGACGTAGGCCAATGAGAGGTGTGCGGGGGCGGGCATGGCCTGAGCCGGAGTGACAGGCCCAAGGTCCAATGCGATTGACCCTTGGGACGCAGACATACAGTGATTTCACAAATATATAGTAGATATACATCACTCTGTACCCGGGTATTATGTATATATCCAGTGGCGGATTTCCCTAGGGTGGCAAAATTTGGGGGGCGGCATGCGCAATTGCGCATGCGCGGTTGGCAACGTGACATCGCACGCATTGTCATGGCTATGGGACAGCTCTGCGTCAAATGACGCTGGAGGAGAAGGGCAGCACCAGGTACATGCCTACGGGCGGCATATTTTTCAATCCGCCACTGTATATATTACATACGCGTAATGACACACAAATAAGGACAGGCATGCACACACAGATACAGAAGGTAATTGGCCGGCCGTAGGGCCAGGCAGCCACCTTGGGCGGTGCTGCTCCGGGGGCCCCGCGCTTCCTCCTCTCCCTCCGGTCAGCGCCGGAATCCAACTTTCATCCGATCATAGGGGGTAGCTGGAGGAGAGAGCGCGGGTCCCTCCCCCTCTCCAAGTCGGAAGTTGGATCCCGGTACCGACAGGAGGAGGGAGCGCAGGGCCCACAGACCGGCACAGAGAGGTAGGGGTGGGGTGTGTGTGGTTATTTTCGCCTCTCACCTTTTCCGCAGCGGTCCATCCTCCTGTAGCGTTGCGTTCCCATAGCAACGTGATGTGACATGGCGCTGTGATGTCATGATGCCGCGACGCTGCCACAGGAGGGCTGCTCGTCAAGGTAAGTCCGCCCCCTTTTTTTTATTTTACAGAGGGAGCCCTCGCTGCCTGCGTGCCACCTCGGGCCCCGCAAAGCCTGAGGCCGGCCCTGCGGCTGTACCACACTACGGAATATGTCGGCGCTTTAAAAATAAACGATAATAATTGCAGGTTGTCGGACTTTTAACCCTACATGGGAATCCATGTGGTGTATGTTAGCGTGTAGAGTTCTCCCAACTGCACAGGCCTCTTATTTAGGATTCAAGGTTTTAAAAGCTCTGTACTCTTCTATATTGTACTTCTATATGACTAACAGCAAAATAAAGAATTTGAAGAAGAAAAAAATAGTAAATAAAAATACCACTTGTGGTGCATTTGCACGTCCCAGACAGGTCTGCAGCCCTGTCGTTCCCCATTATCGCTTAGCAAACTGTGCTTCCACTGCAGCAAGGGATTCTGGGTAATGACATACAAATGAGACAGTGTCACTCCACTGAACACCAATTAAATGTACTGTATGGACTCTCACATTGGTCCACTAGAAGCTAGTGAGACCAGCAAAGAATCTACACTTGTCGCGTAATGAATATATCCATCTCAAATGTTCCTGCTTCCGCTAAACCCCCAACATTCAATCTGCTCAAAGGTACGAGTGACACGTTCCTTACATGTACAGCCGGTGTTAAATAACAGGAAACGGATAAAGCCCAAGCCAAGCTGGGCACGATTAAAAATATCAATGTATTGCTATGCAGAAGGCGACATTTCGGTCCAGGCACGGACCTCTGTCAGGGACGTGGGCTCATGCATATTCTGTTGAGAGAGACCAGCTTGGTTTGTGCTTTAACTGTTTGGATTTTTAGTTAAGAACTTTCCATTGATTGTTGTATCACTTTGATGGGATTTTGAGTGCCTGGTTATCACTTTTTCTTAAAGGAGCAATTCATGCAATATCCTACATGTGTTTTTATTTATTTTTTAAATCGGCTCTGTTGTATTAGATAATACTTACTGCCTTTTATTTACATTTATTCATTCAACTCTTAATGCCATTTTTAATGAGTATTAATATACTGAGCATCTTTTGATTTCTATAGCAGGTTTTAGCCCACCTCCCCAGCAGTGCAAGATCTTTGCAACACTTTCCTGTTTGTGATCATTTGTTGTCAATGTTCCCAGCAGTTTGAGCTGCAAAGTGTAACAATAGATAATGTGACCTTAGTAATATCAGGATACATTGTTGCTGCTGAGTTACACTGACTGAATTATTGATTGAAACGGAAAGGCAGCCATCTAGTGAACCCGGGGAAGCAGGATCTTTGCTGATTGATCACGGGAAAACCAATCGATCGGCAGCTTAGGTAATTGGTTTTCAATACAGGTAATCTTTTTTAAAGTGCCGCTTGGATAGCTTGCTTAAATAACAGGAAGCAACATCAGCAATGAGCTGTAACATAAAACATAAAAGTGCCTGGACACAAATATTCTATTTAACAATTGGTGTGCGTCAGATTTCAAGCGCTTACAAGTAACACAAACTTTCATAAAATGTGTGTCGTATGTTTGAAGGTCACACATGGCGTCCAGTTCGTTGTTTGTAATGAATGTTTACGCATTGTGTCGTGTTGAATATCTGAGTGATACAATTCAAATGAAAACAGAACAATGTGTATTTTTTTCGTTATAACTGTAACTAGTACAGTAAATGAGTGTAATATTATTTATAATAGCCATACTGTGAAACAAATGCATTTTGGTAACCTACATAGGGGAAACATTTGTGTTGCGTCAAGACATTATTTGAGGTTGATACATAGCAACTTAATTCTGCGCAGAACTAACTTTTTCCGGGTTACGCGCTTGGCAGGTGGTTTTGACTCATTCGCTCCTTTTTTTTGATGCGCAGAAACATTATTTTTGTTAGCACATACCATTAACATATCTAATCCTAGCGTTGTCCAGTTCTGTGCGCCAACATGAAACAAGTTGATGATGTGCAGATAGAGAAATGTCAGACTAGCACATGCGTGCACACGGACAATTAAGTTAGAGATTTCAGTGTGTCATTTATGCTGTAAAAATACAATTTGTTTGGTACAAAGACATAAAAGTCTCCAAGTGTTCAGAGGTAGAGGAAGAGAGAGGTTCATTAGTGCAGATGTCTGAAGATGTCAGATTTTGCAAATGTTTAAGTGTGTGTTTTTCAACTGGGGTTCCGTGGGCATCGCTTAAAGTATCCCTGCAATTTTCAGGTCATCTACTATATATTTCTGAAAGTGTCCTATGTGTCCGGGTCTGTATGTGTCTCCCTGTGCCCCTCCCCGTGTCCCTAGCGGCAATCTCATTGGACCTTGGGCCAGGCCAATGAGATTGCTCCCTTGTGCCGCCCGCCCCCGCACACCTCTCATTGGCATGAGGCGGAGTGAAGGACACACACACACACACACACACACACACACACACACACACACACACACACACACACATCACTATACACACACACACATCACTATACACACACACACACATCACTATACACACACACACACACACACACACACATACACACCACTATACACACATCACTATACACACACACACACACATCACTATACACACACACACACACACACACACACACACACACATCACTATACACACACACACACACACACACACACATCACTATACACACACACACACACATCACTATACACACACACACACATCACTATACACACACACACACACACACACACACACACACACACACACACACACACACACACACACGGTGTTACATACATTAGCGGGGCTCACAGTGTTAGCAGCACATCTCCCGATCTCTTCCCCACCGGTCCCGGAGGCTCCGCCTCTTCCTCCGCCTCTCCCTGTTTCCCGCGCTTTCACCCCCCCCCCTCCACGTGGGAGCTGCCGGACGGATGAGGGAGCTGCCGGACGGGTGAGGGAGCTGCCGGACGGGTGAGTGAGCGGCCTTCACCTCCCCTCACTCACTTCCCCTCCACCCCCCCCCCCGGCGCCGCAGTCAGCGGGGGAGCGGAGTGAGCGAGCGCGCGCGCGCCAGGGACACAGCGGGGGAGCGGCCACAACACGCTGCCTCCCGCCTCAGATCCACGTGGGAGGTGCCGGACGGGTGAGGGGACGGCCGGACGGGTGAGTGAGCGGCCTTCACCTCCCCTCACCCACCCGTCACTTCCACCTCCCCTCCCTCCACCCCCTCCACCTACCCCCCTCCACCCCCCCTTAACCTCCCCTCCACCCCCCCTTCACCTCCCCTCCACCCCCCTTCACCTCCCCTCCACCCCCCCCTTCACCTCCCCCCCTCACCTCCCCTCCACCCCCCCTCCACCCCCCCTTCACCTCCCCTCCACCCCCCCTTCACCTCCCCTCCACCCCCCCCTTCACCTCCCCTCCACCCCCCCTTCACCTGCCCTCCACCCCTCCCCTTCACCTACCCTCCACCCCTCCCCTTCACCTCCCCCACCCCCCCCTCACCTCCCCCACCCCCCCCTTCACCTCCCTTCCACCCCCCCCCTTCACCTCCCTTCCACCCCCCCCCTTCACCTCCCTTCCACCCTCCCCTCCACCCCCCCTTCACCTCCTTCCACCCCCCCTTCACCTCCCTTCCACCCTCCCCTCCACCCCCCCCCTTCACCTCCCCTCCACCCCCCCCCCTTCACCTCCCCTCCACCCCCCCCCTTCACCTCCCTTCCACCCCCCCCTTCACCTCCCTTCCACCCCCCCCTTCACCTCCCTTCCACCACCCCCCCTTCACCTCCCTTCCACCCCCCCCCCTTCACCTCCCTTCCACCCCCCTTCACCTCCCTTCCACCCCCCCCCTTCACCTCCATTCCACCCACCCCCTTCACCTCCTTCCACCCCCCCCCCTTCACCTCCCTTCCACCCCCCCTCTTCACCTCCCTTCCACCCCCCCCCCTTCACCTCCCTTCCACCCCCCCCCTTCACCTCCCTTCCACCCCCCCTTCACCTCCCTTCCACCCCCCCCTTCCACACCCCCCTTCACCTCCCTTCCACCCCCCCCCCCTTCACCTCCCCTCCACCCCCCCCCTTCACCTCCACCCCTCCCCTTCACCTACCCTCCAACCCTCCCCTTCACCTCCCCTCCACCCCCCCCCCCCTTCACCTCCACTCCACCCCCCCTTCACCTCCCTCCACCCCCCCCTTCACCTACCCTCCTCCACCCCCCTTCACCTACCCTCCTCCACCCCCCTTCGACCTCCCCTCCACCCCCCCCTTCACCTCCCCTCCACCCCCGCTTCACCTCCCCTCCACCCCGCTTCACCTCCCCTCCACCCCCGCTTCACCTCCCCTCCACCCCTACCTTCACCTCCCCTCCACCCCCACCTTCACTCCCCCCCTCCACCCCCACATTCACCGCCCCCTTCACCCCCACCTTCACTCCCCCCTTACAACCTCCCCACCACCTCCCCCCCCCTTCCCACCACCTCCCCCCCCTTCCCACCACCTCCCTCCCTTCCCACCACCTCCCCCCCTTACCACCACCTCCCCCCCCTTACCACCACCTCCCCCCCCTTACCACCCCCCTTCATCTACCCTCACCCCCCCTTCACCTCCCCCCTCCCACCCAGCCCCCCACCTACCCCCTCCACCCCCCCTTCACCTCCCCTCCACCCCCCCCCTTCACCTCCACACCTACCCTCCACCCCTCCCCTTCACCTCCCCTCCACCCCCCCCTTCACCTCCCCTCCACCCCCCCTTCACCTCCCCTCCACCCCCCCTTCACCTCCCCTCCACCCCCCCCTTCACCTACCCTCCTCCACCCCCCTTCACCTACCCTCCTCCACCCCCCTTCGACCTCCCCTCCACCCCCCCTTCACCTCCCCTCCACCCCCGCTTCACCTCCCCTCCACCCTGCTTCACCTCCCCTCCACCCCCGCTTCACCTCCCCTCCACCCCTACCTTCACCTCCCCTCCACCCCCACCTTCACCCCCCCCCTCCACCCCCACATTCACCGCCCCCTTCACCCCCACCCCCCTTCACCCCCACCTTCACTCCCCCCTTACAACCTCCCCACCACCTCCCCCCCCCCTTCCCACCACCTCCCCCCCTTCCCACCACCTCCCCCCCTTACCACCCCCCCTTCATCTACCCTCACCCCCCCTTCACCTCCCCCCTCCCCCCCAGCCCCCCACCTCCACCCTTCCCACCTACCCCCTCCACCCCCCCTTCACCTCCCCTCCGCCCCGCCTTCACCTCCCCTCCGCCCCGCCTTCACCTCCCCTCCGCCCCCCCTTCACCTCCCCTCCGCCCCCCCTTCACCTCCCCTCCGCCCCCCTTCACCTCCCCTCCGCCCCCCTTCACCTCCCCTCCGCCCCCCCTTCACCTCCCCTCCGCCCCCCTTCACCTCCCCTCACCACCCCCCACCACCCCTCCGACCTCACCTCCCCTCCTTCAATGCCTTTGGTCCGCCCTCCTGCCTCTGCCTTTCGCCCACCCGCACTTCTGCCTTTCACCCGCCCACCGCTCACACCCCTGCGCCACACAGCCGCCGCACGCACTCAACAGACACCCGCCACTCGACACACACCCGCCGCCTCTCACCCACCCCACACACTCGACACACACCTGCCGCATCCTGCCCCTACGCAACAATATCACTGACCAGCTGTCACCCGCACTCGCCACACACCCGCCGCCTCACACCCTAGCAGGACCCCGACCCACAGCCAGCACTCACTACCCATGCGCCACCCGTACTGAACACCCACCCGCCGCCTCACACACGCTCACACCCTAGCAGGACACACGCCTCACATTTTCACATCACTTATGTCACCAAAATATACATTGTACTGTGGTGTGTTTACAATAAACCATTTTTATACAACATCGTATTACATTTTCTTCCATCTTTCTTTTCAACATTATTATCCAACCTTTCCAACAAATTGTCACCTATTGTTCCACCATTTATAAATAATACTACCTATTACGCATTTACATCCCGGGCAACGCCGGGTCTCTCAGCTAGTTTACAATAATACCAAATACAGAAGAATTTACAATGCATCTGATCCCAGACACGCTATTAGAGAGGGTTGGGGTTCCTTACACTGTATCTGATCTCAGACGCGCTATTAGAGAGGGTTGGGGTTCCTTACAATGCATTTGATCCCAGACACGCTATTAGAGGGGATTGGGGTTCTGCAGACTTTCACAATATAACTATAGGGTTCCCTAACCAAACAAAGGTTGAACACCGCCGGTTTAAGTGAAATTATGCAAAGTAGCAATTTTGTCCGATTTCCTTTTGATATTCACCAGCAAAAAAGCGATCATACTTCAGGTATTTCACATTTTATAACAATACCAACATTCGCAGGACATAAAAAATTCGCTAAGAGTATAACCCCCAAACCCCACGATGAAAATTGTCAAATTTGGGAAAAATCATATGGTCACTAATGTGAAACATGCTTTCGCCGACAGTTTGCAAACTCGAAACTCTTCCATGCGCACAAATACCGGCAAAATGTTCTCCCATGACTATTCATCGCGCTATAAAAAAGAATAATCGATTTTTAAAAACACTTTTGAGAAATCTAAAACTTTTTATACTAGAGACACAGTAAAATGTTTCCCGCGCCTGAAATATACAGCAATAATTGCTTACGTTTTCTGGAATATATTGGGGTTTTTTTTTCTGTTATGGAATTTCAAATGTTACCTTGCCCCCTAAATTCAATGCTGGGTGTTAAAGGGTTGAAAGGTTGAAAACGATTAATCTTATAGGGCTGTCTGCTTTGCCATACTCTTGCATCGTGCTGACGACATAATCCTCACCGCGAGAATCTCACCAGCAACCTGCAATGTCCCGAGCAGACAGAATGCTGTGTTCACACCACCGGTTTTATTAATATAATTCATCCCAGAACTTTCGCAGGCTACGAAATGGATCAGGTTTTTTTTTTTTTTTCCGGCGCCTGACCTCACTCCCTCCCACAATACAGATGCTGTGAAACCGAATCCTACACGCTTCCCGGGGCGATACATCTAAACTGAAACTCAAGCTCACCTCGAACTTCTGTGAAAATTAAACCTTTTAGGGGGATTACGGATAAATGCAGTAGGTTTTCTGCTCACCTACGCGTTGACAGATCCACTCTTTCCTGCAATTTCCAGCTCTTTATTGTTACGCCACCTGCGTGTACCTGATTAACCGGCGAGGTGCCGGACAGGCAATGGAACCCATTGGCTGCCAAAACGGGTCAGCGGCGAAGGGTTTGGAAAAAAGCGCTACATACCGTAAAGCTGTTATTGTTATTATTATTTATTATTTATTAAAAGAATAATAAGTTCATCAAATGTGCCCGCCGAGTTCAACTTGTCTGCTAATAGCGTTAGCGCAGAATGAAGTTGCTTTGTATCCCCAAACCGGAAAACGTATTTAACTCAGCTGGGGAGTCTCATTATATAAGTTAACCAAATGTGCAGGGATGGGGTTTCCTCACAGTAGGGTCATTAAAAATAATATTACACTAATAATATATATTTACAAACACGAGTTAGAAATTAAAAAAATAATACACGCAATACTGTTTTTATTTAAATGCGTCAAAAGTCATTTCAAACAACAAAAGATGCGTTGTAGGTACAGTATGACGCGTCCGAACGTAAGATGCGCATTTTCCGAAGCTTCCTAATACTAATAATATTATATATATATTATTAAATAATAACGTAGCGCTAAAATGTTGACGCACACAATGTTTTTAACGATCACTATACACAGGCCCCTGAATCGTGTGTATTTGACCAAGAATGAGGCTTTGATGCAATTTATTTTTAATTCAATTTCTGATAGCTGGTCAGTTTGCGAATAGGAAACTTTTCAGCTGCATAATATACACATGGAGCAGATGGAACAAATTAATATCCTATTTTGCTCCATTTTAACCCTGTGAACTCTGTTATGCCTACAGGGCGGTTACTACCTGCTGCGTCTAATAAGTGCGGGTGTGAAAAATATGTTTTCCAAATAAATACTTTGTCTATTTGGACCCCTTGCTAATCAGATCGCCCCGGTCACAGTCTTTGTGACAGCTGAGACCCCAAAGGGAGAACCGTTTACAAGTTGCTCACAAGCCAGAGGCCTGATGGCTGATACAAAGTGACAGCTTTGGCTATTAGCTGTTGTGCGGACTGCATATATCACACCGCTTCCATAACATAATATTTACCAGTTGCGGCGTGCGGCAGAACGAACCGCCAATCTCAATTTAACAGCCCTGTGACGCTCGTCGGAAAAGGTTTCCGTTCTCCCGCGCGTTCCGTTTCTCTCCGCGTTATGAGGCCTTTCTTTATACGGATATGTGATATGTATAACCGGATGTCGCAACATGAATGAAAGTAGTAACAATGCATTTGCTGGGGCGTCACTCAAGGAGTAGAGTTACCTTTGGAAAACACTAGCCAAGGGTTCTCAGAATGTGAATCCTAAACCTCAGCTGGCCCTCAGAAGACTTTAGTGGTGTTACCCCATGTTCCCTAACCCCTACAATTCATATCGGGCAGGTCTCTGCTACAGTCCTTTTCTTATAATAATAAATAATAAGAAGAATAACTTTACTGCATATTGCGCTTTTCTCCCAATGGTACACAGAGCGCGTCACAATTACAGCACAGCGCGCGGTACGCAGCACATAGGAATGTTACAGACACACTCTCTCCCCTGCAGAGCTTACAATCTATGATTTTGGTGCCTGAGGCACAGGGAGATAAAGTGAAGCCCAAGGTCACAAGGAGCCGACACCGGGAATTGAATCAGGTTCCCCTGATTCGCACTGAGGGGCCTATTCTATAAACTTCTATAACTAACTCATCGAGGTTTTTGAGCACTTCCCGTAGAATATGGCAAGTTTGCTGTTCAGAAAGCTCCGGTAACCTGCCAAACTCGTTCGGGAAGCGCATCTCCTCGAGCGGTCTCGCTCCTGCTCAAACACACAGAGCGGGAGCTCAGAAACAGCCCCATCTCGCGGTTTTTATAAAATCGCCCTATTCTAGCAGCTCCGATAATCTCATTGAGGCTCTGAACTAGCGAGTTTACCACCGATCTCATCTTGCCCCCCCAAGAGCGGCGAGATGGGATGTGCGAGTAGGACTTCGAATGATTGCATCGGATTGAAGCCGGGAGTCTCCGGCGCTGATACGCATTAATACCAGCTCCGGAGACCCCTGCATTAATACTGGCTCCGGAGACCCCCGGCTTCTATCCAATGCAATAAAAATACATTTACAGTCAGCTTCATTACCTTAGCGGCTAACTGCTATGGTAATGAAGGGGTTAAACACAAGTTACCGGTTTATTGGGGGTAGCGGGGGTTGGTGAAGGTGGTATTTGGCCCATGTTGGGTGTTTATGCCTATCGGGAGGGTAGCGGGAGGAGGTAGTGAAGGGGTTAACCCCTCCTGCTTCCCAGCCGTTAGGCATAAACAGCCACCATGGGCCAGATACCACCTTCACCCTCCCCCGCTACCCCCAATAAACATTAAAACCCAATGCTAGCCAATGCACCTATTGATTGCCAGTGTGGTTACCTATGCCCTCAATGGGAGCAAAGATAACCCCAATGGCAATGAATGGGCACCCCTTCTATCCCCAACAACCCCCCCACCTCCAACACATACAGTACAGTAGTGGGTAAAATGACTATTATCCAGATCATGCAGCTGGTTGCGACAGGTTCAATGCCAGGACCATCCTTCCCCTAATTATAGCGGTAAACAAGGATTTTAATCAGTTAGTGTTAGGACCTGCGATATTATGGTCATGCCTTGAAAGTGGCTCGCAGGCTTATACGCTTTGGCCAAAGGGTTAACTATATTACCCCTTTTTTTTTCAAGAGATATATAGGTATTTCACTGTGTATTTTTGTCATATTGGATGTTGGTCTGGACTTCTTTGTTTCTTGTTCAATAGCTCATCTGCCCATTAAAAATTAAAAAATTATCCAGCCAGTATAACGTTAATTAAAGTTGCACTTACCCCTGCCAGGATGAAGGCCGTCCTCATATTCCTCCTCGTGGGCAACCTAAAAAAAATACACAATTAAATAAAATACAATCACTGTGTTTCTTACCATTGATGTCTTCACCCCCATCCTACGCGAGCACCAACTCTTGACCCTCGATGCAATGATCCTCAACAGCCGATGCGAAGAAGTCCATGATCAAATCTTGATTGAAGAGACGTTTCCCCAGTGAGTTCTTCATTCTTTTCTTCATTCTTTTCTTCTGTCTTCTTCACTTGTAATCCAATGGGGCTGGTGTTGTCCCGTCAGCTTCTTAAGCTCAAATGAGAAGGGACGGGCCTTATATAGTGACATCACATTTGAGTGTCAAATGGCACACCCCCAATCTGATGGGTTGAAGTAACATGTGACAGCTTCCATTTTTTTTAAAGGATGTGACATCATCTAAGAGGGATGATGTCACATCCTTTAAAAAAAATGGCTGCCATCACATGGTACTTCAACCAATTGGATTGGGGATGTACCATGTGATGGCAGTCATTTTTTTTAAATGTGACATCATCCCCTTTGCATCTCCCCGTGCCTAAACCACCACACATTAGATTGTAAGCTCTACAGGGCAGAGAATTGCGCTGGAAGCTTCCTACATGCTGTGTTGCGTACTCTGCAGCTGCACGGCCTAGTGGAAAAATGCTGCAAGTCTTGTGGCTCCATGCAGATCCATCGATAAGATGTATTAGCAGAAGTGCTTCCATGTTTTGCAATGGAAGGAATTGGCTCGATGCTGCATCCAATTAAACATGGATATGACGATAGGAAAGCAAGGCTCGCGCTGCTTCCGAAACGCCTGTAAGTGCTTCAGTTTTCCTTCCAGGACGATCTGAGCCCCGCAGGCCTTTCCCCCCTTCTCACATCTTACATTTCATGCGCTGGAAGGATCCCGTCCAAATGTCTGCTTGTTTGGCCAAGTCGTCACCGGCCCGACATGCAATATCCATAATGTATTCAAATGTATGTATCCCACAGTGGACAGGTGCCAAGCACAGTCAGAGAGAATGTGATGTTTGGCAAACAGACACAAGCTTCAAAAGAGGGGTCATTGTCTGGGATAATATTGAATGTTTACTGGTGTTTAGGGGCTCTTATTTGCTAGGGATCAGTCACTTGCGTCTACAACAACTACAGACTTGAAGCAATAATCAAAGGTAGGACTATGAATCAACACAGTACAGAATGATCCTTCTTTTTTTAACCTTTTGTGGATGAGCCAGATATTCTGTAGCCTCATGTGGTCCATAATTAGTAGGGTAATAGTGATAGGAACCAAGTACCAGTTGACTGGTTTTGGTGCCGCTGTTATTATCGATCTGTCAGGGTACCTGGTCTGATTTCCGTCTACTTGTATCAGTGAGCAACTGGTTCTCCATGCTGTATATTGTCGGGAAAGTCGCAGCCCTGATCTGCACCACCCTTATCTGAAGCAGAAGTGACTTCTCTATGACTCTGTGTCCCTACGACTCTATGGGGCTCAGGTACGAGTTATCGCATCCCGTTTTGGCGTCAACGCCCATTCAAGCCAATGTGGGGTAACACATCCCCTAGTAACAAGACGGGAAAAAAAAGTGATTGTTGTCGCACTGCGCCGTTTTCTGCATGCAGCTGCCGGGCGCAGAGAAAAGGGAATGGAGGTGAAGAATGTCATACATCTTATTATAATTTGGGCGTCATGTGACTCCTTAATTCCCCCCTGCTGACAGTCCCCGAATTACAAGGTGACAAACATAGCAACATATATCTCATGATAAGGAGAATGAAGAGGGGCAAAAGCCTCTCCTAGCATCAGTCTTTCTTCAATGTTACTTTGTAACCCAGAGCGCATAAGGGCTAAACATTAAAAAGGGTGTAGCTGCCTTTACATAATTACCGAGCCACACGGTAACATGCTTCGAAACCATCTGCCTACTACATGGCCCCTTTTGTTCCAATCACCTCCCGGAGTCCACTTAAGCCTTTTCATTAACCTTATCCAGGGGGATTATTTTGTGCCGTCCAGCGGTTTCATTTCTGCAATGACAGGACAGCGGTTTATTGCGTGGCGAGCTCGGCGCTGTCCCTCAGCCACATTCCCAGCCTGGGAAACCGGAAACGCCCCCCCATGCCAAAAAAGGAAGATCTTTAAAGAGCAATGTAAGGGGGTATATTTTATATGTATTCGGGGGTGTGGGGGTATATTTTATATGTATTCGGGGGTGTGAGGGTATATTTTATATGTATTCGGGGTGTGGGGGTATATTTTATATGTATTTGGGGGTGTGGGGATATATTTTATATGTATTCGGGGTGTGGGGGTATATTTTATATGTATTCGGGGGTGTGGGGGTATATTTTATATGTATTCGGGGGTGTGGGGGTATATTTTATATGTATTCGGGGGTGTGGGGGTATATTTTATATGTATTCGGGGGTGTGGGGGTATATTTTATATGTATTCGGGGGTGTGGAGGAATATTTTATATGTATTCGGGGGTGTGGGGGTATATTTTATATGTTTTCGGGGGTGGTGGGTATATGTTTTATATGTATTGGGTGGTGTGGGGGTTCGAAATCTTTTACCATTGTGTCCATTATTTTTGGACAAGCCACCTGGCAACCCTAGTGGGGAGAGAGAGGAGAGCTTGTGTGGGGAGGGTGAGGAGAGCTTTGTGTGGGGAGGGAGAGGAGAGCTTTGTGTGGGGAGCGAGAGGAGAGCTTTGTGTGGGGAGAGGAGAGCTTTGTGTGAGGGGAGGAGAGTAGAGTTTTGTGTGGGGAGGGAGAGGAGAGCTTTGTGTGGGGAGGGAGAGGATAGCTATGTGTGTGGGGAGGGAGAGGATAGCTTTGTGTGGGGAGGGAGAGGAGAGCTTTGTGTGTGGGGAGGGAGAGGATAGCTTTGTGTGGGGAGGGAGAGGAGAGCTTTGTGTGGGGAGGGAGAGGAGAGCTTTGTGTGGGGAGGGAGAGGAGAGCTTTGTGTGGGGAGGGAGAGGAGAGCTTTGTGTGGGGAGGGGGAGGAGAGCTTTGTGTGGGGAGGGAGTGGAGAGCTTTGTGTAGGGAGGGAGAGGAGAGCTTTCTGTGGGGAGGGAGAAGAGAGCTTTGTGTGGTGAGGGAGAGGAGTGATTTGTGTGGGGAGGGAGAGCTTTGTGTGGGGAGGGAGAGGAGAGCTTTTTGTGGGGAGGGAGAGGAGAGCTTTGTGTGGGGAGTGAGAGGAGAGCTTTGTGTGGGGAGGGAGAGGATAGCTTTGTGTGGGGAGGGAGAGGAGAGCTTTGTGTGGGGAGGCAGAGGAGAGCTTTGTGTGGGGAGTGAGAGGAGAGCTTTGTGTGGGGAGAGAGAGGAGAGCTTTGTGTGGGGGGAGGAAGATTAGAGCTTTGTGTGTGGGGAGGAAGAGGAGAGCTTTGTGTGGGGAGGCAGAGGAGAGCTTTGTGTGGGGAGGGAGAGGAGAGCTTTGTGTGGGCGGAGGAGAGGAGAGCTTTGTGTGTGGGGAGGAAGAGGAGAGCTTTGTATGTGGGGAGGAAGAGGAGAGCTTTGTGTGGGGGGAGGAGAGGAGAGCTTTTTGTGTGGGGAGGAAGAGGAGAGCTTTGTGTGTGGGGAAGGAGAGGAGAGCTATGTGTGTGGGGAGGAAGAGGAGAGCTTTGTGTGAGGAGGGAGAGGAGAGCTTTGTGTGGGGAGGGAGAGGATAGCTTTGTGTGGGAAGGGAGAGGAGAGCTTTGTGTGTGGGGAGGAAGAAGAGAGCTTTGTGTGTGGGGAGGAAGAGGAGAGCTTTGTGTGGGGGGAGGAGAGGAGAGCTTTTTGTGTGGGGAGGAAGAGGAGAGCTTTGTGTGTGGGGAAGGAGAGGAGAGCTTTGTGTGTGGGGAGGAAGAGGAGAGCTTTGTGTGAGGAGGGAGAGGAGAGCTTTGTGTGGGGAGGGAGAGGATAGCTTTGTGTGGGAAGGGAGAGGAGAGCTTTGTGTGGGGGGAGGAGTGCTTTGTGTGTAAGTGAGGAGGGGATGAGTGAGGTTCAGTGAGCATGGGTGCCCCAAGATTCTAACAATCCTTCAGGGGCGCCGTTGCTCAAAAAAGCTTGAGAACATGGAACGTCATTATTCTTTGTATTCGTCATGGAAGAGGCGACATCAACATCCTGGCAGCGGTAGTAGGATGACACAGCAGCAGACAACCAGAGGCAGCAGATACGCCTTCACACTGGCCTTGGAAGTGGGGGATGCCATATCAAGAACAATGAGCTTTGGGGAATGAGGCAGTGCAAAGATTGGCAGACTCCGCAGGCAGCAGCAGGGTTAATTTTACGGGAACACTATGTATTTTTTTTCTCCCCCCTATTTATTTTTGTTTGTACAGCGAGAAGTCTGGCACCTTCAACCAAAAAAAAAAACCCCGTCCTCCGCTGTGAAAACAGTTACATGTTATGTTTCGGAGATTTGCATAATTTGGTTCTAGAAAAACAGAGCTGTGGAATTGCCGATAATTGCAAAATGTCAGCCACATTGGGCAGGGGTCGAAGGGGAAATGTAAGGGCGGCTTCCCAGCTGCGAATAGGTCAGGAGAAACGTGTTATTGGTGGGGGCCTTGTCAGAGGTAATATCTATCAGGGGAAGCATGAGAGATGATCACATTATGTCACAAGCTACCCCCTTCGCTGCTCTGACGCGTTGCAGCGCCTTGCAGCGACAGGGGTTAATTTTAGACCAATTTATTGGCACGACGAGCACTTTTAATCCCTTCAAATTTGGGGTGGCAATTTCTTAATTACTTGAACCAAGGGGGTCCCCCCCCCCAAGGCTGATCCTTCTCTCCGACCACCGAGATGAAGCGGTTCATCAATACAACGTCGGAATGTCCTCTACTGAAGACATTGTGAAGATGTTGCAGCTTCCAATTGGCCGCCCATGGTTTCTAAACTTGACCAGTAAGATACTGTATTTTCTGTCCGGGAGGAAATCTTCTAATAGTCTCTCCTCCCACGGACAGAAATATCTCAGGAACCAGGTCCTCTGAAGCTGAGGGGAGCATGAATCAACACGGAGGACCCCCCACCCCCCATGTTGAGGATATTAACACCACACGCCCCCCAAAAAACAAGAAACAGCCAGCATGGACTGGGGCTTTGGGCTCGCTCAGACAGGCTGCTGCGGGACCGTGCTTGTGTTCATGGTTCCGCCGCCCGCTCCTGCAGCCCAGCGATCTCTGCTCAAACTGCAGGCGTTGGGTCGCGGTGTTTGGGGGCGTGGCAGGGGTGTGTAACGAACACGTCACTGAGCTGGTTCGTCTCTATTGGCTGAACCAGCTCACGTCACCCGACAGTAGCACCAAATTTCAATGTGGGTTGTGGCGGAAAAAATGTCGCAGTGACAACGCTGCACTTTTTCAGTTTGAAAACTCCCACGAACAACACGAAATTGCGACGGACGTGCGCGCGCACTAAAGCGCGTGCACGTCGCATTGCGTTTTGTCTGAGCTGGCCCTTTAAAAGCCACCACCGGCTACAGCTTCTCGTGTAATATGGAGGATGATAACTAGCCAGCGTCTCTAACCTTCGTTACCCGCTTCTCGTGTAATATGGAGGGTGATGGCTAGCCACTGTCTCTAACCTTCGTTACCCGCTTCACATGTAATATGGAGGATGATAACTAACCAGCGTCTCTAACCTTCATTACCCGCTTCCCATCTAATATGGAGGATGATAACTAGCCAGCGACTCTAACCTTCGTTACCCGCTTCCCATGTAATATGGAGGGTGATAGCTAGCCAGCGTCTCTAACCTTCGTTACCCGCTTCACATGTAATATGGAGGATGATAACTAGCCAGTGTCTCTAACCTTCGTTACCCGCTTCTCATGTAATATGGAGGATGATAACTAGCCAGTGTCTCTAACCTTCGTTACCCGCTTCACATGTAATATGGAGGATGATAACTAGCCAGTGTCTCTAACCTTCGTTACCCGCTTCTCGTGTAATATCGAGGTTGATAGCTAGCCAGTGTCTCTAACCTTCGTTACCCGCTTCTCATGTAATATGGAGGATGATAACTAACCAGCGTCTCTAACCTTCATTACCCGCTTCCCATCTAATATGGAGGATGATAACTAGCCAGCGACTCTAACCTTCGTTACCCGCTTCCCATGTAATATGGAGGGTGATAGCTAGCCAGCGTCTCTAACCTTCGTTACCCGCTTCACATGTAATATGGAGGATGATAACTAGCCAGTGTCTCTAACCTTCGTTACCCGCTTCTCATGTAATATGGAGGGTGATAGCTAGCCAGTGTCTCTAACCTTCGTTACCCGCTTCACATGTAATATGGAGGGTGATAGCTAGCCAGTGTCTCTAACCTTCGTTACCCGCTTCTCATGTAATATGGAGGGTGATAGCTAGCCAGCGTCTCTAACCTTCGTTACCCGCTTCCCATGTAATATGGAGGATGATAGCTAGCCAGTGTCTCTAACCTTCGTTACCCGCTTCACATGTAATATGGAGGGTGATAGCTAGACAGTGTCTCTAACCTTCATTACCCGCTTCTCATGTAATATGGAGGGTGATAGCTAGCCAGCGTCTCTAACCTTCGTTACCCGCTTCCCATGTAATATGGAGGATGATAGGTAGCCAGCGTCTCTAACCTTCGTTACCCGCTTCCCATGTAATATGAAGGATGATAACTAGCCAGTGTCTCTAACCTTCGTTACCCGCTTCCCATGTAATATGGAGGATGATAACTAGCCAGCGTCTCTAACCTTAGTTACAAGCTTCCCATGTAATATGGAGGATGATAACTAGCCAGTGTCTCTAACCTTCGTTACCCGCTTCCCATGTAATATGGAGGATGATAACTAGCCAGCGTCTCTAGCCTTCGTTACCCGCTTCTTATGTAATATGAAGGATGATAACTAGCCAGTGTCTCTAACCTTCATTGCCCACTTCTCGTGTAATATGGAGGGTGATAGCTAGCCAGCTTCTCTAACCTTCGTTACCCGCTTCCCATGTAATATGGAGGATGATAACTAGCAAGTGTCTCTAACCTTCGTTACCCGCTTCCCATGTAATATGGAGGGTGATAGCTAGCCAGTGTCTCTAACCTTCATTACCCACTTCTCGTGTAATATGGAGGGTGAAAGCTAGCCAGCGTCTCTAACCTTAGTTACAAGCTTCCCATGTAATATGGAGGGTGATAGCTAGCCAGCGTCTCTAACCTTAGTTACAAGCTTCCCATATAATATGGAGGATGATAACTAGCCAGTGTCTCTAACCTTCGTTACCCGCTTCCCATGTAATATGGAGGATGATAACTAGCCAGCGTCTCTAGCCTTCGTTACCCGCTTCTTATGTAATATGGAGGGTGATAGCTAGCCAGTGTCTCTAACCTTCATTACCCACTTCTCGTGTAATATGGAGGGTGATAGCTAGCCAGCGTCTCTAACCTTCATTACCCACTTCTCGTGTAATATGGAGGGTGATAGCTAGCCAGTGTCTCTAATCTTCATTACCCGCTTCTCATCTAATATGGAGGGTGATAACTAGCCAGTGTCTCTAACCTTCGTTACCCGCTTCTCATGTAATATGGAGGGTGATAGCTAGCCAGTGTCTCTAACCTTCGTTACCCGCTTCTCATGTAATATGAAGGTTGATAGCTAGCCAGTGTCTCTAACCTTCGTTACCCGCTTCCCATGTAATATGGAGGATGATAACTTGCCAGAGTCTTTAACCTTCGTTACCCGCTTCTAATGTAATATGGAGGATGATAACTAGCCAGTGTCTCTAACCTTCGTTACCCGCTTCCCATGTAATATGGAGGATGATAACTAGCCAGTGTCTCTAACCTTCGTTACCCGCTTCTCATGTATTATGGAGGATGATAACTTGCCCGAGTCTTTAACCTTCGTTACCCGCTTCTAATGTAATATGGAGGATGATAACTAGCCAGTGTCTCTAACCTTCGTTACCCGCTTCCCATGTAATATGGAGGGTGATAGCTAGCCAGTGTCTCTAACCTTCGTTACCCGCTTCCCATGTAATATGGAGGATGATAACTAGCCAGTGTCTCTAACCTTCGTTACCCGCTTCTCATGTAATATGGAGGATGATAACTAGCCAGCGTCTCTAACCTTCGTTACCCGCTTCTCATGTAATATGGAGGATGATAACTAGCCAGTGTCTCTAACCTTCGTTACCCGCTTCCCATGTAATATGGAGGGTGATAGCTAGCCAGCGTCTCTAACTTTCGTTACCCGCTTCCCATGTAATATGGTGGATGATAACTAGCCAGCGTCTCTAACCTTCGTTACCCGCTTCTCATGTAATATGGAGGATGATAACTAGACAGTGTCTCTAACCTTCGTTACCCGCTTCTCATGTAATATGGAGGATGATAACTAGCCAGTGTCTCTAACCTTCGTTACCCGCTTCCCATGTAATATGGAGGGTGATAGCTAGCCAGCGTCTCTAACCTTCGTTACCCGCTTCTCATGTAATATGGAGGGTGATAGCTAGCCAGTGTCTCTAACCTTCGTTACCCGCTTCACATGTAATATGGAGGGTGATAGCTAGCCAGTGTCTCTAACCTTCGTTACCCGCTTCTCATGTAATATGGAGGGTGATAGCTAGCCAGCGTCTCTAACCTTCGTTACCCGCTTCCCATGTAATATGGAGGATGATAGCTAGCCAGTGTCTCTAACCTTCGTTACCCGCTTCACATGTAATATGGAGGGTGATAGCTAGCCAGTGTCTCTAACCTTCGTTACCCGCTTCTCATGTAATATGGAGGGTGATAGCTAGCCAGCGTCTCTAACCTTCGTTACCCGCTTCCCATGTAATATGGAGGATGATAGGTAGCCAGCGTCTCTAACCTTCGTTACCCGCTTCCCATGTAATATGAAGGATGATAACTAGCCAGTGTCTCTAACCTTCGTTACCCGCTTCCCATGTAATATGGAGGATGATAACTAGCCAGCGTCTCTAGCCTTCGTTACCCGCTTCTTATGTAATATGAAGGATGATAACTAGCCAGTGTCTCTAACCTTCATTGCCCACTTCTCGTGTAATATGGAGGGTGATAGCTAGCCAGCTTCTCTAACCTTCGTTACCCGCTTCCCATGTAATATGGAGGATGATAACTAGCAAGTGTCTCTAACCTTCGTTACCCGCTTCCCATGTAATATGGAGGGTGATAGCTAGCCAGTGTCTCTAACCTTCATTACCCACTTCTCGTGTAATATGGAGGGTGAAAGCTAGCCAGCGTCTCTAACCTTAGTTACAAGCTTCCCATGTAATATGGAGGGTGATAGCTAGCCAGCGTCTCTAACCTTAGTTACAAGCTTCCCATATAATATGGAGGATGATAACTAGCCAGTGTCTCTAACCTTCGTTACCCGCTTCCCATGTAATATGGAGGATGATAACTAGCCAGCGTCTCTAGCCTTCGTTACCCGCTTCTTATGTAATATGGAGGGTGATAGCTAGCCAGTGTCTCTAACCTTCATTACCCACTTCTCGTGTAATATGGAGGGTGATAGCTAGCCAGCGTCTCTAACCTTCATTACCCACTTCTCGTGTAATATGGAGGGTGATAGCTAGCCAGTGTCTCTAATCTTCATTACCCGCTTCTCATCTAATATGGAGGGTGATAACTAGCCAGTGTCTCTAACCTTCGTTACCCGCTTCTCATGTAATATGGAGGGTGATAGCTAGCCAGTGTCTCTAACCTTCGTTACCCGCTTCTCATGTAATATGAAGGTTGATAGCTAGCCAGTGTCTCTAACCTTCGTTACCCGCTTCCCATGTAATATGGAGGATGATAACTTGCCAGAGTCTTTAACCTTCGTTACCCGCTTCTAATGTAATATGGAGGATGATAACTAGCCAGTGTCTCTAACCTTCGTTACCCGCTTCCCATGTAATATGGAGGATGATAACTAGCCAGTGTCTCTAACCTTCGTTACCCGCTTCTCATGTATTATGGAGGATGATAACTTGCCCGAGTCTTTAACCTTCGTTACCCGCTTCTAATGTAATATGGAGGATGATAACTAGCCAGTGTCTCTAACCTTCGTTACCCGCTTCCCATGTAATATGGAGGGTGATAGCTAGCCAGTGTCTCTAACCTTCGTTACCCGCTTCCCATGTAATATGGAGGATGATAACTAGCCAGTGTCTCTAACCTTCGTTACCCGCTTCTCATGTAATATGGAGGATGATAACTAGCCAGCGTCTCTAACCTTCGTTACCCGCTTCTCATGTAATATGGAGGATGATAACTAGCCAGTGTCTCTAACCTTCGTTACCCGCTTCCCATGTAATATGGAGGGTGATAGCTAGCCAGCGTCTCTAACTTTCGTTACCCGCTTCCCATGTAATATGGTGGATGATAACTAGCCAGCGTCTCTAACCTTCGTTACCCGCTTCTCATGTAATATGGAGGATGATAACTAGACAGTGTCTCTAACCTTCGTTACCCGCTTCTCATGTAATATGGAGGATGATAACTAGCCAGTGTCTCTAACCTTCGTTACCCGCTTCCCATGTAATATGGAGGGTGATAGCTAGCCAGCGTCTCTAACCTTCGTTACCCGCTTCTCATGTAATATGGAGGGTGATAGCTAGCCAGTGTCTCTAACCTTCGTTACCCGCTTCACATGTAATATGGAGGGTGATAGCTAGCCAGTGTCTCTAACCTTCGTTACCCGCTTCTCATGTAATATGGAGGGTGATAGCTAGCCAGCGTCTCTAACCTTCGTTACCCGCTTCCC
Organism: Ascaphus truei; assembly: GCF_040206685.1. Classification (NCBI taxonomy): domain Eukaryota; kingdom Metazoa; phylum Chordata; class Amphibia; order Anura; family Ascaphidae; genus Ascaphus; species Ascaphus truei. The sequence continues at coordinate 56,516 of NW_027454444.1, read as the reverse complement.
ATGTAATATGGAGGATGATAGCTAGCCAGTGTCTCTAACCTTCGTTACCCGCTTCACATGTAATATGGAGGGTGATAGCTAGCCAGTGTCTCTAACCTTCGTTACCCGCTTCTCATGTAATATGGAGGGTGATAGCTAGCCAGCGTCTCTAACCTTCGTTACCCGCTTCCCATGTAATATGGAGGATGATAGGTAGCCAGCGTCTCTAACCTTCGTTACCCGCTTCCCATGTAATATGAAGGATGATAACTAGCCAGTGTCTCTAACCTTCGTTACCCGCTTCCCATGTAATATGGAGGATGATAACTAGCCAGCGTCTCTAACCTTAGTTACAAGCTTCCCATGTAATATGGAGGATGATAACTAGCCAGTGTCTCTAACCTTCGTTACCCGCTTCCCATGTAATATGGAGGATGATAACTAGCCAGCGTCTCTAGCCTTCGTTACCCGCTTCTTATGTAATATGAAGGATGATAACTAGCCAGTGTCTCTAACCTTCATTGCCCACTTCTCGTGTAATATGGAGGGTGATAGCTAGCCAGCTTCTCTAACCTTCGTTACCCGCTTCCCATGTAATATGGAGGATGATAACTAGCAAGTGTCTCTAACCTTCGTTACCCGCTTCCCATGTAATATGGAGGGTGATAGCTAGCCAGTGTCTCTAACCTTCATTACCCACTTCTCGTGTAATATGGAGGGTGATAGCTAGCCAGCGTCTCTAACCTTAGTTACAAGCTTCCCATGTAATATGGAGGGTGATAGCTAGCCAGCGTCTCTAACCTTAGTTACAAGCTTCCCATATAATATGGAGGATGATAACTAGCCAGTGTCTCTAACCTTCGTTACCCGCTTCCCATGTAATATGGAGGATGATAACTAGCCAGCGTCTCTAGCCTTCGTTACCCGCTTCTTATGTAATATGGAGGGTGATAGCTAGCCAGTGTCTCTAACCTTCATTACCCACTTCTCGTGTAATATGGAGGGTGATAGCTAGCCAGCGTCTCTAACCTTCATTACCCACTTCTCGTGTAATATGGAGGGTGATAGCTAGCCAGTGTCTCTAATCTTCATTACCCGCTTCTCATCTAATATGGAGGGTGATAACTAGCCAGTGTCTCTAACCTTCGTTACCCGCTTCCCATGTAATATGGAGGGTGATAGCTAGCCAGCGTCTCTAACTTTCGTTACCCGCTTCCCATGTAATATGGTGGATGATAACTAGCCAGCGTCTCTAACCTTCGTTACCCGCTTCTCATGTAATATGGAGGATGATAACTAGACAGTGTCTCTAACCTTCGTTACCCGCTTCTCATGTAATATGGAGGATGATAACTAGCCAGTGTCTCTAACCTTCGTTACCCGCTTCCCATGTAATATGGAGGGTGATAGCTAGCCAGCGTCTCTAACCTTCGTTACCCGCTTCTCATGTAATATGGAGGGTGATAGCTAGCCAGTGTCTCTAACCTTCGTTACCCGCTTCACATGTAATATGGAGGGTGATAGCTAGCCAGTGTCTCTAACCTTCGTTACCCGCTTCTCATGTAATATGGAGGGTGATAGCTAGCCAGCGTCTCTAACCTTCGTTACCCGCTTCCCATGTAATATGGAGGATGATAGCTAGCCAGTGTCTCTAACCTTCGTTACCCGCTTCACATGTAATATGGAGGGTGATAGCTAGCCAGTGTCTCTAACCTTCGTTACCCGCTTCTCATGTAATATGGAGGGTGATAGCTAGCCAGCGTCTCTAACCTTCGTTACCCGCTTCCCATGTAATATGGAGGATGATAGGTAGCCAGCGTCTCTAACCTTCGTTACCCGCTTCCCATGTAATATGAAGGATGATAACTAGCCAGTGTCTCTAACCTTCGTTACCCGCTTCCCATGTAATATGGAGGATGATAACTAGCCAGCGTCTCTAACCTTAGTTACAAGCTTCCCATGTAATATGGAGGATGATAACTAGCCAGTGTCTCTAACCTTCGTTACCCGCTTCCCATGTAATATGGAGGATGATAACTAGCCAGCGTCTCTAGCCTTCGTTACCCGCTTCTTATGTAATATGAAGGATGATAACTAGCCAGTGTCTCTAACCTTCATTACCCACTTCTCGTGTAATATGGAGGGTGATAGCTAGCCAGCGTCTCTAACCTTAGTTACAAGCTTCCCATGTAATATGGAGGGTGATAGCTAGCCAGCGTCTCTAACCTTAGTTACAAGCTTCCCATATAATATGGAGGATGATAACTAGCCAGTGTCTCTAACCTTCGTTACCCGCTTCCCATGTAATATGGAGGATGATAACTAGCCAGCGTCTCTAGCCTTCGTTACCCGCTTCTTATGTAATATGGAGGGTGATAGCTAGCCAGTGTCTCTAACCTTCATTACCCACTTCTCGTGTAATATGGAGGGTGATAGCTAGCCAGCGTCTCTAACCTTCATTACCCACTTCTCGTGTAATATGGAGGGTGATAGCTAGCCAGTGTCTCTAATCTTCATTACCCGCTTCTCATCTAATATGGAGGGTGATAACTAGCCAGTGTCTCTAACCTTCGTTACCCGCTTCTCATGTAATATGGAGGGTGATAGCTAGCCAGTGTCTCTAACCTTCGTTACCCGCTTCTCATGTAATATGAAGGTTGATAGCTAGCCAGTGTCTCTAACCTTCGTTACCCGCTTCCCATGTAATATGGAGGATGATAACTTGCCAGAGTCTTTAACCTTCGTTACCCGCTTCTAATGTAATATGGAGGATGATAACTAGCCAGTGTCTCTAACCTTCGTTACCCGCTTCCCATGTAATATGGAGGGTGATAGCTAGCCAGTGTCTCTAACCTTCATTACCCGCTTCCCATGTAATATGGAGGGTGATAGCTAGCCAGTGTCTCTAACCTTCGTTACCCGCTTCCCATGTAATATGGAGGATGATAACTAGCCAGTGTCTCTAACCTTCGTTACCCGCTTCTCATGTAATATGGAGGATGATAACTAGCCAGCGTCTCTAACCTTCGTTACCCGCTTCTCATGTAATATGGAGGATGATAACTAGCCAGTGTCTCTAACCTTCGTTACCCGCTTCCCATGTAATATGGAGGGTGATAGCTAGCCAGCGTCTCTAACTTTCGTTACCCGCTTCCCATGTAATATGGTGGATGATAACTAGCCAGCGTCTCTAACCTTCGTTACCCGCTTCTCATGTAATATGGAGGATGATAACTAGACAGTGTCTCTAACCTTCGTTACCCGCTTCTCATGTAATATGGAGGATGATAACTAGCCAGTGTCTCTAACCTTCGTTACCCGCTTCCCATGTAATATGGAGGGTGATAGCTAGCCAGCGTCTCTAACCTTCGTTACCCGCTTCTCATGTAATATGGAGGGTGATAGCCAGCCAGTGTCTCTAACCTTCGTTACCCGCTTCCCATGTAATATGGGGGGTGATAGCTAGCCAGTGTCTCTAACCTTCGTTACCCGCTTCTCATGTAATATGGAGGGTGATAGCTAGCCAATGTCTCTAACCTTCGTTACCCGCATCCCATGTAATATGGAGGGTGTTAGCTAGCCAGTGTCTCTAACCTTAGTTACCCGCTTCCCTTGTAATATGGAGGGTGATAACTAGCCAGTGTCTCTAACCTTCGTTATCCGCTTCCCATGTAATATGGAGGGTGTTAGCTAGCCAGTGTCTCTAACCTTCGTTTCCCGCTTCCCATGTAATATGAAGGATGATAGCTAGCCAGTGTCTCTAACCTTCGTTACCCGCTTCCCATGTAATATGGAGGGTGATAGCTAGCCAGTGTCTCTAACCTTAGTTACCCGCTTCCCATGTAATATGGAGGATGATAGCTAGCCAGTGTCTCTAACCTTCATTACCCGCTTCTCATGTAATATGGAGGGTGATAACTACCCAGCGTCTCTAACTTTCGTTACCCGCTTCTCATGTAATATGGAGGATGATAGCTAGCCAGAGTCTCTAACCTTCGTTACCCGCTTCCCATGTAACATTAAGGGTGATAGCTAGCCAGCGCCTCTAACCTTCGTTACCCGCTTCCCATGTAATATGGAGGGTGATAGCTAGCCAGTGTCTCTAACCTTCGTTACCCGCTTCCCATGTAATATGGAGGGTGATAGCTAGCCAGTGTCTCTAACCTTACTTACCTGCTTCTTGTGTAATATGGAGGATGATAACTAGCCAGCGTCTCTAATCTTCGTTACCCGCTTCTCATGGAGGGTGATAGCTAGCCAGCGTCTCTAACCTTCGTTACCCGCTTCCCATGTAATATGGAGGGTGATAGCTAGCCAGTGTCTCTAATCTTAGTTACCCGCTTCTCGTGTAATATGGTGGATGATAACTAGCCAGTGTCTCTAACCTTCGTTACCCGCTTCCCATGTAATATGGAGGCTGATAGCTAGCCAGCGTCTCTAACCTTCGTTACCAGCATCTCATGTAATATGGTGGATGATAGCTAGCCAGTGTCTCTAAACTTCGTTACCCACTTCTCATGTAATATGGAGGATGATAACTAGCCAGTGTCTCTAACCTTCGTTACCCGCTTCCCATGTAATATGGAGGATGATAACTAGCCAGTGTTTCTAACCTTCGTAATCCATTTCTCATGTTATATGGAGGGTGATAGCTAGCCAGTGTCTCTAACCTTAGTTACCCGCTTCCCATGTAATATGGAGGATGATAACTAGCCAGTGTTTCTAACCTTCGTAACCCATTTCTCATGTTATATGGAGGGTGATAGCTAGCCAGTGTCTCTAACCTTCGTTACCCTCTTCCCATGTTATATGGAGGATGATAACTAGCCAGTGTCTCTAAACTTCGTTACCCATTTCTCATGTAATATGGAGGATAATAACTAGCCAGTGTCTCTAACCTTCGTTACCCGCTTCCCATGTAATATGGAGGATGATAACTAGCCAGTGTTTCTAACCTTCGTAACCCATTTCTCATGTTATATGGAGGGTGATAGCTAGCCAGTGTCTCTAACCTTAGTTACCCGCTTCCCATGTAATATGGAGGATGATAACTAGCCAGTGTTTCTAACCTTCGTAACCCATTTCTCATGTTATATGGAGGGTGATAGCTAGCCAGTGTCTCTAACCTTCGTTACCCGCTTCCCATGTTATATGGAGGATGATAACTAGCCAGTGTCTCTATCCTTAGTTACCCGCTTCCCATGTAATATGGAGGATGATAACTAGCCAGTGTCTCTAACCTTCGTTACCCACTTCTCGTGTATTATGGAGGGTGTTAGCTAGCCAGCGTCTCTAACCTTCGTTACCCACTTCTCATGTAATATGGAGAGTGATAGCTAGCCAATGTCTCTAACCTTCGTTACCCGCTTCCCATGTAATATGGAGGGTGTTAGCTAGCCAGTGTCTCTAACCTTAGTTACCCGCTTCCCATGTAATATGGAGGGTGATAACTAGCCAGTGTCTCTAACCTTCGTTACCCGCTTCCCATGTAATATGGAGGGTGTTAGCTAGCCAGTGTCTCTAACCTTCGTTTCCCGCTTCCCATGTAATATGGAGGGTGATAGCTAGCCAGTGTCTCTAACCTTAGTTACCCGCTTCTTGTGTAATATGGAGGATGATAACTAGCCAGCGTCTCTAATCTTCGTTACCCGCTACTCATGGAGGGTGATAGCTAGCCAGCGTCTCTAACCTTCGTTACCCGCTTCCCATGTAATATGGAGGGTGATAGCTAGCCAGTTTCTCTAATCTTAGTTACCCGCTTCTCGTGTAATATGGTGGATGATAACTAGCCAGTGTCTCTAACCTTCGTTACCCTCTTCCCATGTAATATGGAGGCTGATAGCTAGCCAGCGTCTCTAACCTGCGTTACCAGCATCTCATGTAATATGGTGGATGATAGCTAGCCAGTGTCTCTAAACTTCGTTACCCGCTTCCCATGTAATATGGTGGATGATAACTAGCCAGCGTCTCTAACCTTCGTTACCCGCTTCTCATGTAATATGGAGGATGATAACTAGACAGTGTCTCTAACCTTCGTTACCCGCTTCTCATGTAATATGGAGGATGATAACTAGCCAGTGTCTCTAACCTTCGTTACCCGCTTCCCATGTAATATGGAGGGTGATAGCTAGCCAGCGTCTCTAACCTTCGTTACCCGCTTCTCATGTAATATGGAGGGTGATAGCTAGCCAGTGTCTCTAACCTTCGTTACCCGCTTCACATGTAATATGGAGGGTGATAGCTAGCCAGTGTCTCTAACCTTCGTTACCCGCTTCTCATGTAATATGGAGGGTGATAGCTAGCCAGCGTCTCTAACCTTCGTTACCCGCTTCCCATGTAATATGGAGGATGATAGCTAGCCAGTGTCTCTAACCTTCGTTACCCGCTTCACATGTAATATGGAGGGTGATAGCTAGCCAGTGTCTCTAACCTTCGTTACCCGCTTCTCATGTAATATGGAGGGTGATAGCTAGCCAGCGTCTCTAACCTTCGTTACCCGCTTCCCATGTAATATGGAGGATGATAGGTAGCCAGCGTCTCTAACCTTCGTTACCCGCTTCCCATGTAATATGAAGGATGATAACTAGCCAGTGTCTCTAACCTTCGTTACCCGCTTCCCATGTAATATGGAGGATGATAACTAGCCAGCGTCTCTAACCTTAGTTACAAGCTTCCCATGTAATATGGAGGATGATAACTAGCCAGTGTCTCTAACCTTCGTTACCCGCTTCCCATGTAATATGGAGGATGATAACTAGCCAGCGTCTCTAGCCTTCGTTACCCGCTTCTTATGTAATATGAAGGATGATAACTAGCCAGTGTCTCTAACCTTCATTGCCCACTTCTCGTGTAATATGGAGGGTGATAGCTAGCCAGCTTCTCTAACCTTCGTTACCCGCTTCCCATGTAATATGGAGGATGATAACTAGCAAGTGTCTCTAACCTTCGTTACCCGCTTCCCATGTAATATGGAGGGTGATAGCTAGCCAGTGTCTCTAACCTTCATTACCCACTTCTCGTGTAATATGGAGGGTGATAGCTAGCCAGCGTCTCTAACCTTAGTTACAAGCTTCCCATGTAATATGGAGGGTGATAGCTAGCCAGCGTCTCTAACCTTAGTTACAAGCTTCCCATATAATATGGAGGATGATAACTAGCCAGTGTCTCTAACCTTCGTTACCCGCTTCCCATGTAATATGGAGGATGATAACTAGCCAGCGTCTCTAGCCTTCGTTACCCGCTTCTTATGTAATATGGAGGGTGATAGCTAGCCAGTGTCTCTAACCTTCATTACCCACTTCTCGTGTAATATGGAGGGTGATAGCTAGCCAGCGTCTCTAACCTTCATTACCCACTTCTCGTGTAATATGGAGGGTGATAGCTAGCCAGTGTCTCTAATCTTCATTACCCGCTTCTCATCTAATATGGAGGGTGATAACTAGCCAGTGTCTCTAACCTTCGTTACCCGCTTCCCATGTAATATGGAGGGTGATAGCTAGCCAGCGTCTCTAACTTTCGTTACCCGCTTCCCATGTAATATGGTGGATGATAACTAGCCAGCGTCTCTAACCTTCGTTACCCGCTTCTCATGTAATATGGAGGATGATAACTAGACAGTGTCTCTAACCTTCGTTACCCGCTTCTCATGTAATATGGAGGATGATAACTAGCCAGTGTCTCTAACCTTCGTTACCCGCTTCCCATGTAATATGGAGGGTGATAGCTAGCCAGCGTCTCTAACCTTCGTTACCCGCTTCTCATGTAATATGGAGGGTGATAGCTAGCCAGTGTCTCTAACCTTCGTTACCCGCTTCACATGTAATATGGAGGGTGATAGCTAGCCAGTGTCTCTAACCTTCGTTACCCGCTTCTCATGTAATATGGAGGGTGATAGCTAGCCAGCGTCTCTAACCTTCGTTACCCGCTTCCCATGTAATATGGAGGATGATAGCTAGCCAGTGTCTCTAACCTTCGTTACCCGCTTCACATGTAATATGGAGGGTGATAGCTAGCCAGTGTCTCTAACCTTCGTTACCCGCTTCTCATGTAATATGGAGGGTGATAGCTAGCCAGCGTCTCTAACCTTCGTTACCCGCTTCCCATGTAATATGGAGGATGATAGGTAGCCAGCGTCTCTAACCTTCGTTACCCGCTTCCCATGTAATATGAAGGATGATAACTAGCCAGTGTCTCTAACCTTCGTTACCCGCTTCCCATGTAATATGGAGGATGATAACTAGCCAGCGTCTCTAACCTTAGTTACAAGCTTCCCATGTAATATGGAGGATGATAACTAGCCAGTGTCTCTAACCTTCGTTACCCGCTTCCCATGTAATATGGAGGATGATAACTAGCCAGCGTCTCTAGCCTTCGTTACCCGCTTCTTATGTAATATGAAGGATGATAACTAGCCAGTGTCTCTAACCTTCATTACCCACTTCTCGTGTAATATGGAGGGTGATAGCTAGCCAGCGTCTCTAACCTTAGTTACAAGCTTCCCATGTAATATGGAGGGTGATAGCTAGCCAGCGTCTCTAACCTTAGTTACAAGCTTCCCATATAATATGGAGGATGATAACTAGCCAGTGTCTCTAACCTTCGTTACCCGCTTCCCATGTAATATGGAGGATGATAACTAGCCAGCGTCTCTAGCCTTCGTTACCCGCTTCTTATGTAATATGGAGGGTGATAGCTAGCCAGTGTCTCTAACCTTCATTACCCACTTCTCGTGTAATATGGAGGGTGATAGCTAGCCAGCGTCTCTAACCTTCATTACCCACTTCTCGTGTAATATGGAGGGTGATAGCTAGCCAGTGTCTCTAATCTTCATTACCCGCTTCTCATCTAATATGGAGGGTGATAACTAGCCAGTGTCTCTAACCTTCGTTACCCGCTTCTCATGTAATATGGAGGGTGATAGCTAGCCAGTGTCTCTAACCTTCGTTACCCGCTTCTCATGTAATATGAAGGTTGATAGCTAGCCAGTGTCTCTAACCTTCGTTACCCGCTTCCCATGTAATATGGAGGATGATAACTTGCCAGAGTCTTTAACCTTCGTTACCCGCTTCTAATGTAATATGGAGGATGATAACTAGCCAGTGTCTCTAACCTTCGTTACCCGCTTCCCATGTAATATGGAGGGTGATAGCTAGCCAGTGTCTCTAACCTTCATTACCCGCTTCCCATGTAATATGGAGGGTGATAGCTAGCCAGTGTCTCTAACCTTCGTTACCCGCTTCCCATGTAATATGGAGGATGATAACTAGCCAGTGTCTCTAACCTTCGTTACCCGCTTCTCATGTAATATGGAGGATGATAACTAGCCAGCGTCTCTAACCTTCGTTACCCGCTTCTCATGTAATATGGAGGATGATAACTAGCCAGTGTCTCTAACCTTCGTTACCCGCTTCCCATGTAATATGGAGGGTGATAGCTAGCCAGCGTCTCTAACTTTCGTTACCCGCTTCCCATGTAATATGGTGGATGATAACTAGCCAGCGTCTCTAACCTTCGTTACCCGCTTCTCATGTAATATGGAGGATGATAACTAGACAGTGTCTCTAACCTTCGTTACCCGCTTCTCATGTAATATGGAGGATGATAACTAGCCAGTGTCTCTAACCTTCGTTACCCGCTTCCCATGTAATATGGAGGGTGATAGCTAGCCAGCGTCTCTAACCTTCGTTACCCGCTTCTCATGTAATATGGAGGGTGATAGCCAGCCAGTGTCTCTAACCTTCGTTACCCGCTTCCCATGTAATATGGGGGGTGATAGCTAGCCAGTGTCTCTAACCTTCGTTACCCGCTTCTCATGTAATATGGAGGGTGATAGCTAGCCAATGTCTCTAACCTTCGTTACCCGCATCCCATGTAATATGGAGGGTGTTAGCTAGCCAGTGTCTCTAACCTTAGTTACCCGCTTCCCTTGTAATATGGAGGGTGATAACTAGCCAGTGTCTCTAACCTTCGTTATCCGCTTCCCATGTAATATGGAGGGTGTTAGCTAGCCAGTGTCTCTAACCTTCGTTTCCCGCTTCCCATGTAATATGAAGGATGATAGCTAGCCAGTGTCTCTAACCTTCGTTACCCGCTTCCCATGTAATATGGAGGGTGATAGCTAGCCAGTGTCTCTAACCTTAGTTACCCGCTTCCCATGTAATATGGAGGATGATAGCTAGCCAGTGTCTCTAACCTTCATTACCCGCTTCTCATGTAATATGGAGGGTGATAACTACCCAGCGTCTCTAACTTTCGTTACCCGCTTCTCATGTAATATGGAGGATGATAGCTAGCCAGAGTCTCTAACCTTCGTTACCCGCTTCCCATGTAACATTAAGGGTGATAGCTAGCCAGCGCCTCTAACCTTCGTTACCCGCTTCCCATGTAATATGGAGGGTGATAGCTAGCCAGTGTCTCTAACCTTCGTTACCCGCTTCCCATGTAATATGGAGGGTGATAGCTAGCCAGTGTCTCTAACCTTACTTACCTGCTTCTTGTGTAATATGGAGGATGATAACTAGCCAGCGTCTCTAATCTTCGTTACCCGCTTCTCATGGAGGGTGATAGCTAGCCAGCGTCTCTAACCTTCGTTACCCGCTTCCCATGTAATATGGAGGGTGATAGCTAGCCAGTGTCTCTAATCTTAGTTACCCGCTTCTCGTGTAATATGGTGGATGATAACTAGCCAGTGTCTCTAACCTTCGTTACCCGCTTCCCATGTAATATGGAGGCTGATAGCTAGCCAGCGTCTCTAACCTTCGTTACCAGCATCTCATGTAATATGGTGGATGATAGCTAGCCAGTGTCTCTAAACTTCGTTACCCACTTCTCATGTAATATGGAGGATGATAACTAGCCAGTGTCTCTAACCTTCGTTACCCGCTTCCCATGTAATATGGAGGATGATAACTAGCCAGTGTTTCTAACCTTCGTAATCCATTTCTCATGTTATATGGAGGGTGATAGCTAGCCAGTGTCTCTAACCTTAGTTACCCGCTTCCCATGTAATATGGAGGATGATAACTAGCCAGTGTTTCTAACCTTCGTAACCCATTTCTCATGTTATATGGAGGGTGATAGCTAGCCAGTGTCTCTAACCTTCGTTACCCTCTTCCCATGTTATATGGAGGATGATAACTAGCCAGTGTCTCTAAACTTCGTTACCCATTTCTCATGTAATATGGAGGATAATAACTAGCCAGTGTCTCTAACCTTCGTTACCCGCTTCCCATGTAATATGGAGGATGATAACTAGCCAGTGTTTCTAACCTTCGTAACCCATTTCTCATGTTATATGGAGGGTGATAGCTAGCCAGTGTCTCTAACCTTAGTTACCCGCTTCCCATGTAATATGGAGGATGATAACTAGCCAGTGTTTCTAACCTTCGTAACCCATTTCTCATGTTATATGGAGGGTGATAGCTAGCCAGTGTCTCTAACCTTCGTTACCCGCTTCCCATGTTATATGGAGGATGATAACTAGCCAGTGTCTCTATCCTTAGTTACCCGCTTCCCATGTAATATGGAGGATGATAACTAGCCAGTGTCTCTAACCTTCGTTACCCACTTCTCGTGTATTATGGAGGGTGTTAGCTAGCCAGCGTCTCTAACCTTCGTTACCCACTTCTCATGTAATATGGAGAGTGATAGCTAGCCAATGTCTCTAACCTTCGTTACCCGCTTCCCATGTAATATGGAGGGTGTTAGCTAGCCAGTGTCTCTAACCTTAGTTACCCGCTTCCCATGTAATATGGAGGGTGATAACTAGCCAGTGTCTCTAACCTTCGTTACCCGCTTCCCATGTAATATGGAGGGTGTTAGCTAGCCAGTGTCTCTAACCTTCGTTTCCCGCTTCCCATGTAATATGGAGGGTGATAGCTAGCCAGTGTCTCTAACCTTAGTTACCCGCTTCTTGTGTAATATGGAGGATGATAACTAGCCAGCGTCTCTAATCTTCGTTACCCGCTACTCATGGAGGGTGATAGCTAGCCAGCGTCTCTAACCTTCGTTACCCGCTTCCCATGTAATATGGAGGGTGATAGCTAGCCAGTTTCTCTAATCTTAGTTACCCGCTTCTCGTGTAATATGGTGGATGATAACTAGCCAGTGTCTCTAACCTTCGTTACCCTCTTCCCATGTAATATGGAGGCTGATAGCTAGCCAGCGTCTCTAACCTGCGTTACCAGCATCTCATGTAATATGGTGGATGATAGCTAGCCAGTGTCTCTAAACTTCGTTACCCACTTCTCATGTAATATGGAGGATGATAACTAGCCAGTGTCTCTAACCTTCGTTACCCGCTTCCCATGTAATATGGAGGATGATAACTAGCCAGTGTTTCTAACTTTCGTAACCCATTTCTCATGTTATATGGAGGGTGATAGCTAGCCAGTGTCTCTAACCTTAGTTACCCGCTTCCCATGTAATATGGAGGATGATAACTAGCCAGTGTTTCTAACCTTCGTAACCCATTTCTCATGTTATATGGAGGGTGATAGCTAGCCAGTGTCTCTAACCTTCGTTACCCGCTTCCCATGTTATATGGAGGATGATAACTAGCCAGTGTCTCTATCCTTAGTTACCCACTTCCCATGTAATATGAAGGATGATAACTAGCCAGTGTCTCTAACCTTCGTTACCCACTTCTCGTGTATTATGGAGGGTGTTAGCTAGCCAGTGTCTCTAACCTTAGTTACCCGCTTCCCTTGTAATATGGAGGGTGATAACTAGCCAGTGTCTCTAACCTTCGTTACCCGCTTCCCGTGTATTATGGAGGGTGATAGCTAGCCAGCGTCTCTAACCTTCGTTACCCACTTCTCATGTAATATGGAGGGTGATAGCTAGCCAATGTCTCTAACCTTCGTTACCCGCTTACCATGTAATATGGAGGGTGTTAGCTAGCCAGTGTCTCTAACCTTAGTTACCCGCTTCCCATGTAATATGGAGGGTGATAACTAGCCAGTGTCTCTAACCTTCGTTACCCGCTTCCCATGTAAAATGGAGGGTGTTAGCTAGCCAGTGTCTCTAACCTTCGTTTCCCGCTTCCCATTTAATATGGAGGGTGATAGCTAGCCAGTGTCTCTAACCTTAGTTACCCGCTTCTCATGTAATATGGAGGATGATAGCTAGCCAGCGTCTCTAACCTTCGTTAACCGCTTCTCATGTATTATGGAGGATGATAGCTAGCCAGCGTCTCTAACCTTCGTTACCCGCTTCCCATGTTATATGGAGGATGATAACTAGCCAGTGTCTCTATCCTTAGTTACCCACTTCCCATGTAATATGGAGGATGATAACTAGACAGTGTCTCTAACCTTCGTTACCCACTTCTCGTGTATTATGGAGGGTGTTAGCTAGCCAGTGTCTCTAACCTTAGTTACCCGCTTCCCTTGTAATATGGAGGGTGATAACTAGCCAGTGTCTCTAACCTTCGTTACCCGCTTCCCATGTATTATGGAGGGTGATAGCTAGCCAGCGTCTCTAACCTTCGTTACCCACTTCTCATGTAATATGGAGGGTGATAGCTAGCCAATGTCTCTAACCTTCGTTACCCGCTTCCCATGTAATATGGAGGGTGTTAGCTAGCCAGTGTCTCTAACCTTAGTTACCCGCTTCCCATGTAATATGGAGGGTGATAACTAGCCAGTGTCTCTAACCTTCGTTACCCGCTTCCCATGTAAAATGGAGGGTGTTAGCTAGCCAGTGTCTCTAACCTTCGTTTCCCGCTTCCCATTTAATATGGAGGGTGATAGCTAGCCAGTGTCTCTAACCTTAGTTACCCGCTTCTCATGTAATATGGAGGATGATAGCTAGCCAGCGTCTCTAACCTTCGTTACCCGCTTCCCATGTAATATGGAGGATGATAGCTACTGTAGCCAGCGTCTCTAACCTTCATTACCCGCTTCCCATGTAATATGGAGGGTGATAGCTAGCCAGTGTCTCTAACCTTCGTTACCCGCTTCCCATGTAATATGGAGGATGATAACTAGCCAGCGTCTCTAACCTTCATTACCCGCTTCCCATGTAATATGGAGGGTGATAGCTAGCCAGCGTCTCTAACCTTCGTTACCCGCTTCTCATGTAATATGGAGGATGATAACTAGCCAGTGTCTCTAACCTTTGTTACCCGCTTCCCATGTAATATGGAGGGTGATAGCTAGCCAGCGTCTCTAATCTTCGTTACCCGCTTCCCATGTAATATGGAAGATGATAACTAGCCAGCATCTCTAACCTTTTTTACCCGCTTCCCATGTAATATGGAGGATGATAACTAGCCAGCGTCTCTAACCTTTGTTACCCACTTCTCATGTAATATGGAGGGTGATAGCTAGCCAGTGTCTCTAACCTTCGTTACCCGCTTCCCATGTAATATGGAGGGTGATAGCTAGCCAGTGTCTCTAACCTTCGTTACCCACTTCCCATGTAATATGGAGGATGATAGCTAGCCAGTGTCTCTAACCTTCATTACCCGCTTCTCATGTAATATGGAGGGTGATAACTACCCAGCGTCTCTAACCTTCGTTACCCGCTTCTCATGTAATATGGAGGATGATAGCTAGCCAGAGTCTCTAACCTTCGTTACCCGCTTCCCATGTAATATGGAGGGTGATAGCTAGCCAGTGTCTCTAACCTTCGTTACCCGCTACTCATGTTATATGGAGGGTGATAGCTAGCCAGTGTCTCTAACCTTCGTTACCCGCTTCTCGTGTAATATGGAGGGTGATTACTAGCCAGCGTCTGTAATCTTCGTTACCCGCTTCCCATGTAATATGGAGGATGATAGCTAGCCAGTGTCTCTAACCTTCGTTACCCGCTTCTCGTGTAATATGGAGGGTGATTACTAGCCAGCGTCTGTAATCTTCGTTACCCGCTTCCCATGTAATATGGAGGATGATAGCTAGCCAGTGTCTCTAATCTTCGTTACCCGCTTCCCATGTAATATGGAAGATGATAACTAGCCAGCATCTCTAACCTTTTTTACCCGCTTCCCATGTAATATGGAGGATGATAACTAGCCAGCGTCTCTAACCTTTGTTACCCACTTCTCATGTAATATGGAGGGTGATAGCTAGCCAGTGTCTCTAACCTTCGTTACCCGCTTCCCATGTAATATGGAGGGTGATAGCTAGCCAGTGTCTCTAACCTTCGTTACCCACTTCCCATGTAATATGGAGGATGATAGCTAGCCAGTGTCTCTAACCTTCATTACCCGCTTCTCATGTAATATGGAGGGTGATAACTACCCAGCGTCTCTAACCTTCGTTACCCGCTTCTCATGTAATATGGAGGATGATAGCTAGCCAGAGTCTCTAACCTTCGTTACCCGCTTCCCATGTAATATGGAGGGTGATAGCTAGCCAGTGTCTCTAACCTTCGTTACCCGCTACTCATGTTATATGGAGGGTGATAGCTAGCCAGTGTCTCTAACCTTCGTTACCCGCTTCTCGTGTAATATGGAGGGTGATTACTAGCCAGCGTCTGTAATCTTCGTTACCCGCTTCCCATGTAATATGGAGGATGATAGCTAGCCAGTGTCTCTAACCTTCGTTACCCGCTTCTCGTGTAATATGGAGGGTGATTACTAGCCAGCGTCTGTAATCTTCGTTACCCGCTTCCCATGTAATATGGAGGATGATAACTAGCCAGCGTCTCTAACCTTCATTACCCGCTTCCCATGTAATATGGAGGGTGATAGCTAGCCAGCGTCTCTAACCTTCGTTACCCGCTTCTCATGTAATATGGAGGATGATAACTAGCCAGTGTCTCTAACCTTTGTTACCCGCTTCCCATGTAATATGGAGGGTGATAGCTAGCCAGCGTCTCTAATCTTCGTTACCCGCTTCCCATGTAATATGGAAGATGATAACTAGCCAGCATCTCTAACCTTTTTTACCCGCTTCCCATGTAATATGGAGGATGATAACTAGCCAGCGTCTCTAACCTTTGTTACCCACTTCTCATGTAATATGGAGGGTGATAGCTAGCCAGTGTCTCTAACCTTCGTTACCCGCTTCCCATGTAATATGGAGGGTGATAGCTAGCCAGTGTCTCTAACCTTCGTTACCCACTTCCCATGTAATATGGAGGATGATAGCTAGCCAGTGTCTCTAACCTTCATTACCCGCTTCTCATGTAATATGGAGGGTGATAACTACCCAGCGTCTCTAACCTTCGTTACCCGCTTCTCATGTAATATGGAGGATGATAGCTAGCCAGAGTCTCTAACCTTCGTTACCCGCTTCCCATGTAATATGGAGGGTGATAGCTAGCCAGTGTCTCTAACCTTCGTTACCCGCTACTCATGTTATATGGAGGGTGATAGCTAGCCAGTGTCTCTAACCTTCGTTACCCGCTTCTCGTGTAATATGGAGGGTGATTACTAGCCAGCGTCTGTAATCTTCGTTACCCGCTTCCCATGTAATATGGAGGATGATAGCTAGCCAGCGTCTCTAACCTTCGTTACCCGCTTCTCATGTAATATGGAGGGTGATTTCTACCCAGCGTCTCTAACCTTCGTTACCCGCTTCTCATGTAATATGGAGGGTGATAGCTAGCCAGTGTCTCTAACCTTCCTTACCCGCTTCCCGTGTAATATGGAGGATGATGACCAGCCAGCATCTCTAACCTTAGTTACCCGCTTCTCATGTAATATGGAGAATGATAACTAGCCAGCGTCTCTAACCTTCGTTACCCTCTTCTCATGTATTATGGAGGGGGATAGCTAACCAGTGTCTCTAACCTTCGTTACCCGCTTCCCGTGTAATATGGAGGGTGATAGCTAGCCAGTGTCTCTAACCTTCGTTACCCACTTCCCATGTAATATGGAGGGTGATAGCTAGCCAGTGTCTCTAACCTTCCTTACCCACTTCCCGTGTAATATGGAGGATGATAACTAGACAGCATCTCTAACCTTAGTTACCCGCTTCTCATGTAATATGGAGAATGATAACTAGCCAGCGTCTCTAACCTTCGTTACCCTCTTCTCATGTATTATGGAGGGTGATAGCTAGCCAGTGTCTCTAAACTTCGTTACCCGCTTCCCATGTAATTTGGAGGGTGATAGCTAGCCAGTGTCTCTAACCTTCGTTACCCACTTCCCATGTAATATGGAGGGTGATAGCTAGCCAGCGTCTCTAACCTTCGTTACCCGCTTCTCATGTAATATGGAGGATGATAACTAGCCAGTGTCTCTAACCTTCGTTACCCGCTTCTCATGTAATATGGAGGGTGATAACTAGCCAGTGTCTCTAACCTTCGTTACCCGCTTCCCATGTAATACTGTATGGAGGATGATAACTAGCCAGTGTCTTTAACCTTCATTACCCGCTTCTCATGTAATATGGAGGGTGATAACTAGCCAGTGTCTCTAAACTTCGTTACCCGCATCCCATGTAATATGGAGGATGAGGGCTAGCCAGCATCTCTAACCTTCGTTACCCGCTTCTCTATCCTCCGTTACCCGCTTCCCATGTAAGATGGAGGATGATGGCTAGCCAGTGTCTCTAGCCTTCGTTACCCTCTTCTCATGTATTATGGAGGGTGATAACTAGCCAGTGTCTCTAACCTTCGTTACCTGCTTCCCATGTACTGTAATATGGAGGATGATGGCTAGCCAGTGTCTCTAACCTTAGTTAACCGCTTCCCATGTAATATGGAGGTTGATAGCTTGCCAGTGTCTCTAACCTTAGTTACCCGCTTCCCATGTAATATGGAGGGTGATAGCTAGCCAGCGTCTCTAATCTTCGTTACCCGCTTCTCGTGTAATATGGAGGGTGATAACTAGCCAGCGTCTGTAATCTTCGTTACCCACTTCTCATGTAATATGGAGGATAATAACTAGCCAGTGTCTCTAACCTTCGTTACCCGCTTCCCATGTAATATGGAGGCTGATAGCTAGCCAGCGTTTCTAACCTGCGTTACCAGCATCTCATGTAATATGGTGGATGATAGCTAGCCAGTGTCTCTAAACTTCGTTACCCACTTCTCATGTAATATGGAGGATGATAACTAGCCAGTGTCTCTAACCTTCGTTACCCGCTTCCCATGTAATATGGAGGATGATAACTAGCCAGTGTTTCTAACCTTCGTAACCCATTTCTCATGTTATATGGAGGGTGATAGCTAGCCAGTGTCTCTAACCTTAGTTACCCGCTTCCCATGTAATATGGAGGATGATAACTAGCCAGTGTTTCTAACCTTCGTAACCCATTTCTCATGTTATATGGAGGGTGATAGCTAGCCAGTGTCTCTAACCTTCGTTACCCGCTTCCCATGTTATATGGAGGATGATAACTAGCCAGTGTCTCTATCCTTAGTTACCCACTTCCCATGTAATATGGAGGATGATAACTAGCCAGTGTCTCTAACCTTCGTTACCCACTTCTCGTGTATTATGGAGGGTGTTAGCTAGCCAGTGTCTCTAACCTTAGTTACCCGCTTCCCTTGTAATATGGAGGGTGATAACTAGCCAGTGTCTCTAACCTTCGTTACCCGCTTCCCATGTATTATGGAGGGTGATAGCTAGCCAGCGTCTCTAACCTTCGTTACCCACTTCTCATGTAATATGGAGGGTGATAGCTAGCCAATGTCTCTAACCTTCGTTACCCGCTTCCCATGTAATATGGAGGGTGTTAGCTAGACAGTGTCTCTAACCTTAGTTACCCGCTTCCCATGTAATATGGAGGGTGATAACTAGCCAGTGTCTCTAACCTTCGTTACCCGCTTCCCATGTAAAATGGAGGGTGTTAGCTAGCCAGTGTCTCTAACCTTCGTTTCCCGCTTCCCATTTAATATGGAGGGTGATAGCTAGCCAGTGTCTCTAACCTTAGTTACCCGCTTCTCATGTAATATGGAGGATGATAGCTAGCCAGCGTCTCTAACCTTCGTTAACCGCTTCTCATGTAATATGGAGGATGATTGCTAGCCAGCGTCTCTAACCTTCGTTACCCGCTTCCCATGTTATATGGAGGATGATAACTAGCCAGTGTCTCTATCCTTAGTTACCCACTTCCCATGTAATATGGAGGATGATAACTAGCCAGTGTCTCTAACCTTCGTTACCCACTTCTCGTGTATTATGGAGGGTGTTAGCTAGCCAGTGTCTCTAACCTTAGTTACCCGCTTCCCTTGTAATATGGAGGGTGATAACTAGCCAGTGTCTCTAACCTTCGTTACCCGCTTCCCATGTATTATGGAGGGTGATAGCTAGCCAGCGTCTCTAACCTTCGTTACCCACTTCTCATGTAATATGGAGGGTGATAGCTAGCCAATGTCTCTAACCTTCGTTACCCGCTTCCCATGTAATATGGAGGGTGTTAGCTAGCCAGTGTCTCTAACCTTAGTTACCCGCTTCCCATGTAATATGGAGGGTGATAACTAGCCAGTGTCTCTAACCTTCGTTACCCGCTTCCCATGTAAAATGGAGGGTGTTAGCTAGCCAGTGTCTCTAACCTTCGTTTCCCGCTTCCCATTTAATATGGAGGGTGATAGCTAGCCAGTGTCTCTAACCTTAGTTACCCGCTTCTCATGTAATATGGAGGATGATAGCTAGCCAGCGTCTCTAACCTTCGTTACCCGCTTCCCATGTAATATGGAGGATGATAGCTACTGTAGCCAGCGTCTCTAACCTTCATTACCCGCTTCCCATGTAATATGGAGGGTGATAGCTAGCCAGTGACTCTAACCTTCGTTACCCGCTTCCCATGTAATATGGAGGATGATAACTAGCCAGCGTCTCTAACCTTCATTACCCGCTTCCCATGTAATATGGAGGGTGATAGCTAGCCAGCGTCTCTAACCTTCGTTACCCGCTTCTCATGTAATATGGAGGATGATAACTAGCCAGTGTCTCTAACCTTTGTTACCCGCTTCCCATGTAATATGGAGGGTGATAGCTAGCCAGCGTCTCTAATCTTCGTTACCCGCTTCCCATGTAATATGGAGGATGATAACTAGCCAGCATCTCTAACCTTTTTTACCCGCTTCCCATGTAATATGGAGGATGATAACTAGCCAGCGTCTCTAACCTTTGTTACCCACTTCTCATGTAATATGGAGGGTGATAGCTAGCCAGTGTCTCTAACCTTCGTTACCCGCTTCCCATGTAATATGGAGGGTGATAGCTAGCCAGTGTCTCTAACCTTTGTTACCCACTTCCCATGTAATATGGAGGATGATAGCTAGCCAGTGTCTCTAACCTTCATTACCCGCTTCTCATGTAATATGGAGGGTGATAACTACCCAGCGTCTCTAACCTTGGTTACCCGCTTCCCATGTAATATGAAGGGTGATAGCTAGCCAGTGTCTCTAACCTTCGTTACCCGCTACTCATGTTATATGGAGGGTGATAGCTAGCCAGAGTCTCTAACCTTCGTTACCCGCTTCCCATGTAATATGAAGGGTGATAGCTAGCCAGTGTCTCTAACCTTCGTTACCCGCTACTCATGTTATATGGAGGGTGATAGCTAGCCAGTGTCTCTAACCTTCGTTACCCGCTTCTCGTGTAATATGGAGGGTGATTACTAGCCAGCGTCTGTAATCTTCGTTACCCGCTTCCCATGTAATATGGAGGATGATAGCTAGCCAGCGTCTCTAACCTTCGTTACACGCTTCTCATGTAATATGGAGGGTGATAACTACCCAGCGTCTCTAACCTTCGTTACCCGCTTCTCTTGTAATATGGAGGGTGATAGCTAGCCAGTGTCTCTAACCTTCCTTACCCGCTTCCCGTGTAATATGGAGGATGATGACCAGCCAGCATCTCTAACCTTAGTTACCCGCTTCTCATGTAATATGGAGAATGATAACTAGCCAGCGTCTCTAACCTTCGTTACCCACTTCTCATGTATTATGGAGGGGGATAGCTAACCAGTGTCTCTAACCTTCGTTACCCGCTTCCCGTGTAATATGGAGGGTGATAGCTAGCCAGTGTCTCTAACCTTCGTTACCCACTTCCCATGTAATATGGAGGGTGATAGCTAGCCAGTGTCTCTAATCTTAGTTACCCGCTTCTTGTGTAATATGGAGGATGATAACTAGCCAGTGTCTCTAACCTTCGTTACCCGCTTCTCATGTAATATGGAGGGTGATAGCTAGCCAGTGTCTCTAACCTTCCTTACCCACTTCCCGTGTAATATGGAGGATGATAACTAGACAGCATCTCTAACCTTAGTTACCCGCTTCTCATGTAATATGGAGAATGATAACTAGCCAGCGTCTCTAACCTTCGTTACCCTCTTCTCATGTATTATGGAGGGTGATAGCTAGCCAGTGTCTCTAAACTTCGTTACCCGCTTCCCATGTAATATGGAGGGTGATAGCTAGCCAGTGTCTCTAACCTTCGTTACCCACTTCCCATGTAATATGGAGGGTGATAGCTAGCCAGCGTCTCTAACCTTCGTTACCCGCTTCTCATGTAATATGGAGGATGATAACTAGCCAGTGTCTCTAACCTTCGTTACCCGCTTCTCATGTAATATGGAGGGTGATAACTAGCCAGTGTCTCTAACCTTCGTTACCCGCTTCCCATGTAATACTGTATGGAGGATGATAACTAGCCAGTGTCTTTAACCTTCATTACCCGCTTCTCATGTAATATGGAGGGTGATAACTAGCCAGTGTCTCTAAACTTCGTTACCCGCATCCCATGTAATATGGAGGATGATGGCTAGCCAGCATCTCTAACCTTCGTTACCCGCTTCTCTATCCTTCGTTACCCGCTTCCCATGTAAGATGGAGGATGATGGCTAGCCAGTGTCTCTAGCCTTCGTTACCCTCTTCTCATGTATTATGGAGGGTGATAACTAGCCAGTGTCTCTAACCTTCGTTACCTGCTTCCCATGTACTGTAATATGGAGGATGATGGCTAGCCAGTGTCTCTAACCTTAGTTAACCGCTTCCCATGTAATATGGAGGTTGATAGCTTGCCAGTGTCTCTAACCTTAGTTACCCGCTTCCCATGTAATATGGAGGGTGATAGCTAGCCAGCGTCTCTAATCTTCGTTACCCGCTTCTCGTGTAATATGGAGGGTGATAACTAGCCAGCGTCTGTAATCTTCGTTACCCACTTCTCATGTAATATGGAGGATAATAACTAGCCAGTGTCTCTAACCTTCGTTACCCGCTTCCCATGTAATATGGAGGCTGATAGCTAGCCAGCGTTTCTAACCTGCGTTACCAGCATCTCATGTAATATGGTGGATGATAGCTAGCCAGTGTCTCTAAACTTCGTTACCCACTTCTCATGTAATATGGAGGATGATAACTAGCCAGTGTCTCTAACCTTCGTTACCCGCTTCCCATGTAATATGGAGGATGATAACTAGCCAGTGTTTCTAACCTTCGTAACCCATTTCTCATGTTATATGGAGGGTGATAGCTAGCCAGTGTCTCTAACCTTAGTTACCCGCTTCCCATGTAATATGGAGGATGATAACTAGCCAGTGTTTCTAACCTTCGTAACCCATTTCTCATGTTATATGGAGGGTGATAGCTAGCCAGTGTCTCTAACCTTCGTTACCCGCTTCCCATGTTATATGGAGGATGATAACTAGCCAGTGTCTCTATCCTTAGTTACCCACTTCCCATGTAATATGGAGGATGATAACTAGCCAGTGTCTCTAACCTTCGTTACCCACTTCTCGTGTATTATGGAGGGTGTTAGCTAGCCAGTGTCTCTAACCTTAGTTACCCGCTTCCCTTGTAATATGGAGGGTGATAACTAGCCAGTGTCTCTAACCTTCGTTACCCGCTTCCCATGTATTATGGAGGGTGATAGCTAGCCAGCGTCTCTAACCTTCGTTACCCACTTCTCATGTAATATGGAGGGTGATAGCTAGCCAATGTCTCTAACCTTCGTTACCCGCTTCCCATGTAATATGGAGGGTGTTAGCTAGACAGTGTCTCTAACCTTAGTTACCCGCTTCCCATGTAATATGGAGGGTGATAACTAGCCAGTGTCTCTAACCTTCGTTACCCGCTTCCCATGTAAAATGGAGGGTGTTAGCTAGCCAGTGTCTCTAACCTTCGTTTCCCGCTTCCCATTTAATATGGAGGGTGATAGCTAGCCAGTGTCTCTAACCTTAGTTACCCGCTTCTCATGTAATATGGAGGATGATAGCTAGCCAGCGTCTCTAACCTTCGTTAACCGCTTCTCATGTAATATGGAGGATGATTGCTAGCCAGCGTCTCTAACCTTCGTTACCCGCTTCCCATGTTATATGGAGGATGATAACTAGCCAGTGTCTCTATCCTTAGTTACCCACTTCCCATGTAATATGGAGGATGATAACTAGCCAGTGTCTCTAACCTTCGTTACCCACTTCTCGTGTATTATGGAGGGTGTTAGCTAGCCAGTGTCTCTAACCTTAGTTACCCGCTTCCCTTGTAATATGGAGGGTGATAACTAGCCAGTGTCTCTAACCTTCGTTACCCGCTTCCCATGTATTATGGAGGGTGATAGCTAGCCAGCGTCTCTAACCTTCGTTACCCACTTCTCATGTAATATGGAGGGTGATAGCTAGCCAATGTCTCTAACCTTCGTTACCCGCTTCCCATGTAATATGGAGGGTGTTAGCTAGCCAGTGTCTCTAACCTTAGTTACCCGCTTCCCATGTAATATGGAGGGTGATAACTAGCCAGTGTCTCTAACCTTCGTTACCCGCTTCCCATGTAAAATGGAGGGTGTTAGCTAGCCAGTGTCTCTAACCTTCGTTTCCCGCTTCCCATTTAATATGGAGGGTGATAGCTAGCCAGTGTCTCTAACCTTAGTTACCCGCTTCTCATGTAATATGGAGGATGATAGCTAGCCAGCGTCTCTAACCTTCGTTACCCGCTTCCCATGTAATATGGAGGATGATAGCTACTGTAGCCAGCGTCTCTAACCTTCATTACCCGCTTCCCATGTAATATGGAGGGTGATAGCTAGCCAGTGACTCTAACCTTCGTTACCCGCTTCCCATGTAATATGGAGGATGATAACTAGCCAGCGTCTCTAACCTTCATTACCCGCTTCCCATGTAATATGGAGGGTGATAGCTAGCCAGCGTCTCTAACCTTCGTTACCCGCTTCTCATGTAATATGGAGGATGATAACTAGCCAGTGTCTCTAACCTTTGTTACCCGCTTCCCATGTAATATGGAGGGTGATAGCTAGCCAGCGTCTCTAATCTTCGTTACCCGCTTCCCATGTAATATGGAGGATGATAACTAGCCAGCATCTCTAACCTTTTTTACCCGCTTCCCATGTAATATGGAGGATGATAACTAGCCAGCGTCTCTAACCTTTGTTACCCACTTCTCATGTAATATGGAGGGTGATAGCTAGCCAGTGTCTCTAACCTTCGTTACCCGCTTCCCATGTAATATGGAGGGTGATAGCTAGCCAGTGTCTCTAACCTTTGTTACCCACTTCCCATGTAATATGGAGGATGATAGCTAGCCAGTGTCTCTAACCTTCATTACCCGCTTCTCATGTAATATGGAGGGTGATAACTACCCAGCGTCTCTAACCTTGGTTACCCGCTTCCCATGTAATATGAAGGGTGATAGCTAGCCAGTGTCTCTAACCTTCGTTACCCGCTACTCATGTTATATGGAGGGTGATAGCTAGCCAGAGTCTCTAACCTTCGTTACCCGCTTCCCATGTAATATGAAGGGTGATAGCTAGCCAGTGTCTCTAACCTTCGTTACCCGCTACTCATGTTATATGGAGGGTGATAGCTAGCCAGTGTCTCTAACCTTCGTTACCCGCTTCTCGTGTAATATGGAGGGTGATTACTAGCCAGCGTCTGTAATCTTCGTTACCCGCTTCCCATGTAATATGGAGGATGATAGCTAGCCAGCGTCTCTAACCTTCGTTACCCGCTTCTCATGTAATATGGAGGGTGATAACTACCCAGCGTCTCTAACCTTCGTTACCCGCTTCTCTTGTAATATGGAGGGTGATAGCTAGCCAGTGTCTCTAACCTTCCTTACCCGCTTCCCGTGTAATATGGAGGATGATGACCAGCCAGCATCTCTAACCTTAGTTACCCGCTTCTCATGTAATATGGAGAATGATAACTAGCCAGCGTCTCTAACCTTCGTTACCCACTTCTCATGTATTATGGAGGGGGATAGCTAACCAGTGTCTCTAACCTTCGTTACCCGCTTCCCGTGTAATATGGAGGGTGATAGCTAGCCAGTGTCTCTAACCTTCGTTACCCACTTCCCATGTAATATGGAGGGTGATAGCTAGCCAGTGTCTCTAATCTTAGTTACCCGCTTCTTGTGTAATATGGAGGATGATAACTAGCCAGTGTCTCTAACCTTCGTTACCCGCTTCTCATGTAATATGGAGGGTGATAGCTAGCCAGTGTCTCTAACCTTCCTTACCCACTTCCCGTGTAATATGGAGGATGATAACTAGACAGCATCTCTAACCTTAGTTACCCGCTTCTCATGTAATATGGAGAATGATAACTAGCCAGCGTCTCTAACCTTCGTTACCCTCTTCTCATGTATTATGGAGGGTGATAGCTAGCCAGTGTCTCTAAACTTCGTTACCCGCTTCCCATGTAATATGGAGGGTGATAGCTAGCCAGTGTCTCTAACCTTCGTTACCCACTTCCCATGTAATATGGAGGGTGATAGCTAGCCAGCGTCTCTAACCTTCGTTACCCGCTTCTCATGTAATATGGAGGATGATAACTAGCCAGTGTCTCTAACCTTCGTTACCCGCTTCTCATGTAATATGGAGGGTGATAACTAGCCAGTGTCTCTAACCTTCGTTACCCGCTTCCCATGTAATACTGTATGGAGGATGATAACTAGCCAGTGTCTTTAACCTTCATTACCCGCTTCTCATGTAATATGGAGGGTGATAACTAGCCAGTGTCTCTAAACTTCGTTACCCGCATCCCATGTAATATGGAGGATGATGGCTAGCCAGCATCTCTAACCTTCGTTACCCGCTTCTCTATCCTTCGTTACCCGCTTCCCATGTAAGATGGAGGATGATGGCTAGCCAGTGTCTCTAGCCTTCGTTACCCTCTTCTCATGTATTATGGAGGGTTATAACTAGCCAGTGTCTCTAACCTTAGTTACCCGCTTCCCATGTAATATGGAGGGTGATAGCTAGCCAGCGTCTCTAACCTTCGTTACCCGCTTCCCATGTAATATGGAGGGTGATAGCTAGCCAGCGTCTCTAATCTTCGTTACCCGCTTCTCGTGTAATATGGAGGGTGATAACTAGCCAGCGTCTGTAATCTTCGTTACCCACTTCTCATGTAATATGGAGGATAATAACTAGCCAGTGTCTCTAACCTTCGTTACCCGCTTCCCATGTAATATGGAGGCTGATAGCTAGCCAGCGTTTCTAACCTGCGTTACCAGCATCTCATGTAATATGGTGGATGATAGCTAGCCAGTGTCTCTAAACTTCGTTACCCACTTCTCATGTAATATGGAGGATGATAACTAGCCAGTGTCTCTAACCTTCGTTACCCGCTTCCCATGTAATATGGAGGATGATAACTAGCCAGTGTTTCTAACCTTCGTAACCCATTTCTCATGTTATATGGAGGGTGATAGCTAGCCAGTGTCTCTAACCTTAGTTACCCGCTTCCCATGTAATATGGAGGATGATAACTAGCCAGTGTTTCTAACCTTCGTAACCCATTTCTCATGTTATATGGAGGGTGATAGCTAGCCAGTGTCTCTAACCTTCGTTACCCGCTTCCCATGTTATATGGAGGATGATAACTAGCCAGTGTCTCTATCCTTAGTTACCAACTTCCCATGTAATATGGAGGATGATAACTAGCCAGTGTCTCTAACCTTCGTTACCCACTTCTCGTGTATTATGGAGGGTGTTAGCTAGCCAGTGTCTCTAACCTTAGTTACCCGCTTCCCTTGTAATATGGAGGGTGATAACTAGCCAGTGTCTCTAACCTTCGTTACCCGCTTCCCATGTATTATGGAGGGTGATAGCTAGCCAGCGTCTCTAACCTTCGTTACCCACTTCTCATGTAATATGGAGGGTGATAGCTAGCCAATGTCTCTAACCTTCGTTACCCGCTTCCCATGTAATATGGAGGGTGTTAGCTAGCCAGTGTCTCTAACCTTAGTTACCCGCTTCCCATGTAATATGGAGGGTGATAACTAGCCAGTGTCTCTAACCTTCGTTACCCGCTTCCCATGTAAAATGGAGGGTGTTAGCTAGCCAGTGTCTCTAACCTTCGTTTCCCGCTTCCCATTTAATATGGAGGGTGATAGCTAGCCAGTGTCTCTAACCTTAGTTACCCGCTTCTCATGTAATATGGAGGATGATAGCTAGCCAGCGTCTCTAACCTTCGTTAACCGCTTCTCATGTAATATGGAGGATGATAGCTAGCCAGCGTCTCTAACCTTCGTTACCCGCTTCCCATGTTATATGGAGGATGATAACTAGCCAGTGTCTCTATCCTTAGTTACCCACTTCCCATGTAATATGGAGGATGATAACTAGCCAATGTCTCTAACCTTCGTTACCCACTTCTCATGTATTATGGAGGGTGTTAGCTAGCCAGTGTCTCTAACCTTAGTTACCCGCTTCCCTTGTAATATGGAGGGTGATAACTAGCCAGTGTCTCTAACCTTCGTTACCCGCTTCCCATTTATTATGGAGGGTGATAGCTAGCCAGCGTCTCTAACCTTCGTTACCCACTTCTCATGTAATATGGAGGGTGATAGCTAGCCAATGTCTCTAACCTTCGTTACCCGCTTCCCATGTAATATGGAGGGTGTTAGCTAGCCAGTGTCTCTAACCTTAGTTACCCGCTTCCCATGTAATATGGAGGGTGATAACTAGCCAGTGTCTCTAACCTTCGTTACCCGCTTCCCATGTAAAATGGAGGGTGTTAGCTAGCCAGTGTCTCTAACCTTCGTTTCCCGCTTCCCATTTAATATGGAGGGTGATAGCTAGCCAGTGTCTCTAACCTTCGTTACCCGCTTCCCATGTAATACTGTATGGAGGATGATAACTAGCCAGTGTCTCTAACCTTCATTACCCGCTTCTCATGTAATATGGAGGGTGATAACTAGCCAGTGTATCTAACCTTCGTTACCCGCTTCTCTATCCTTCGTTACCTGCTTCCCATGTAAGATGGAGGATGATGGCTAGCCAGTGTCTCTAGCCTTCGTTACCCTCTTCTCATGTATTATGGAGGGTGATAACTAGCCAGTGTCTCTAACCTTCGTTACCCGCTTCCCATGTAATATGGAGGATGATGGCTAGCCAGTGTCTCTAACCTTAGTTACCCGCTTCCCATGTAATATGGAGGGTGATAGCTAGCCAGCGTCTCTAACCTTCGTTACCCGCTTCTCATGTAATATGGAGGATGATAACTAGCCAGCATCTCTAACCTTCGTTACCCGCTTCTCTATCCTTCGTTACCCGCTTCCCATGTAAGATGGAGGATGAAAGCACGTCACATGCTGAAACGCATAGGAGGAGGAGCCTCGAGGGGTTGCAGTTCTTGTGCATTCCTGTCTCATTGCCCCAGTCCTGGTGGTTTGACGTGGAGTCCCTTTGGAGAGTGTACTGCGGAGGCTGTGAAATTTTGAAGCTGTGTGGGGTGTGTGAGATTCGGCTCTCAGCCCCTGTGCGCTCCGGTAGTTCCAGGCACTGGCCAGGAAGGGTTGGTGCGTCACATCCGGCCGTGACGTCATACCCGGAAACCCGGCGCCCAGTGAGCAGTTCCATCCCTGGTGTGCGAGCCCAGGAGAGCTGTGGAGCGGTTTTTCTGCAGCGAGTGCTGTGAAGGAGGAAACAAAAGGAGCCACCAGCGCGAAGTGTATGAAGTCTGGGTGAGCGCTTTCCACATTTGATGTCTAACGGCACCTTCCCATTTCTACACACTTCACTACCTGCACAGTTGGTAGCGCTTTCCATCTAAGCTACCACTCTGGATTTTAACCTCTCAAAGGCCACTCTTGCCCGAGTCTGTCATATCAGACAGGGGCATTAACTTGTACTCACACCACCTGGACAATTTCTCTCTGGCAGAGACTTGTGCTATTTATTTTATATTTTTGTGTATTTACTCATGCAATTACATGCAAATTTATATGTGGTTTTCAACATAAAGTGGCTGTTGGGCCTTAATCCAAACTCATATAGCGCTTCCCTGTTTGTTTGTTTATTGTCCATAAGATGGAGGATGATGGCTAGCCAGTGTCTCTAGCCTTCGTTACCCGCTTCTCATGTAATATGAAGGATGATAACTAGCCAGTGTCTCTAACCTTCGTTACCCGCTTCTCATGTAATATGGAGGGTGATAGCTAGCCAGCGTCTCTAACCTTCGTTACCCGCTTCCCATGTTATATGGAGGGAGATAGCTAGCCAGTGTCTCTAACCTTCGTTACCCGCTTCCCATGTAATATGGAGGGTGATATCTAGCCAGTGTCTCTAACCTTCGTTACCCGCTTCCCATGTAATATGGAGGATGATGGCTAGCCAGTGTCTCTAACTTTAGTTACTCGCTTCCCATGTAATATGGAGGGTGATAGCTAGCCAGTGTCTCTAACCTTCGTTACCCGCTTCTCATGTAATATGGAGGATGATAACTTGCCAGCGTCTGTAATCTTCGTTACCCGCTTCCCATGTAATATGGAGGGTGATAGCTAGCCAGAGTCTCTAACCTTCGTTACCCGCTTCTCATGTAATATGGAGGGTGATAACTAGCCAGCGTCTCTAACCTTCGTTACCCGCTTCTCATGTAATATGGGGGATGATAACTAGCCAGCATCTGTAATCTTCGTTACCCGCTTCCCATGTAATATGGAGGGTGATAGCTAGCCAGCGTCTCTAACCTTCGTTACCCGCTTCTCATGTAATATGGAGGATGATAACTAGCCAGTGTCTCTAACCTTCGTTACCCGCTTCTCATGTAATATGGAGGGTGATAACTAGCCAGTGTCTCTAACCTTCGTTACCCGCTTCCCATGTAATATGGATGATGATAACTTGCCAGTGTCTCTAACCTTCATTACCCGCTTCCCATGTAATATGGAGGGTGATAACTAGCCAGTGTCTCTATCCTTCGTTACCCGCTTCCCATGTAATATGGAGGGTGTTAGCTAGCCAGCGTCTCTAACCTTCGTTACCCGCTTCCCATGTTATATGGAGGGTGATAGCTAGCCAGTGTCTCTAGCCTTCGTTACCAGCTTCTCATGTAATATGGAGGGTGATAGCCAGCCAGAGTCTCTAACCTTCGTTACCCGCTTCCCATGTACTATGGAGGGTGATAACTAGCCAGCGTCTCTAACCTTCATTACCCGCTTCCCATGTAATATGGAGGGTGATAGCTAGCCAGCGTCTCTAACCTTCGTTACCCGCTTCCCATGTAATATGGAGGGAGATAGCTAGCCAGTGTCTCTAACCTTCGTTTCCCGCTTTCCATGTAATATGGAGGATGATAGCTAGCCAGCGTCTCTAACCTTCGTTACCCACTTCTCGTGTAATATGGAGGGTGATAGTGGCGTGATAGAGGTGATAGAGGGTGATAGTGACAGTGGCGGCCGCCTTTAGTCTAAATCGGCCGCCATCGCGGGAATTTTTAAACCGCGGGCAGACGCTGCCTTTATTTTAGTTTCGGCGCCGCAGGCGCTTTCATTGTTCAACGCCATTAGCGCTGAACGGGAGATGCGGCTGGCGCGCGGCCAAGTTCTGCTGTAAAAGCAAACAGCCCCGAACAATTCCGGGTAAGTTGTAGAATAAATTCAGCCGCAACAGTAGCCAATGTCTCTAACCTTTGTTACCCGCTTCCCATGTAATAAGGAGGATGATAACTAGCCAGTGTCTCTAACCTTCATTACCCGCTTCCCATGTAATATGGAGGATGATAACTAGCCAGTGTCTCTAACCTTCGTTACCCGCTTCCCATGTAATAAGGAGGATGATAACTAGCCAGTGTCTCTAACCTTCGTTACCCGCTTCCCATGTAATATGGAGGGTGATAGCTAACCAGTGTCTCTAACCTTCGTTACCCGCTTCCCATGTAATATGGAGGGTGATAGCTAGCCAGTGTCTCTAACCTTCCTTACCCGCTTCCCGTGTAATATGGAGGGTGTTAGCTAGCCAGTGTCTCTAACCTTTGTTACCCGCTTCCCATGTAATATGGAGGATGATAGCTAGCCAGTGTCTCTAACCTTCGTTACCCGCTTCCCATGTAATATGGAGGGTGATAGCTAGCCAGTGTCTCTAACCTTCATTACCCGCTTCCCATGTAATATGGAGGGTGATAGCTAGCCAGCGCCTCTAACCTTCGTTACCCGCTTCCCATGTAATATGGAGGGTGATAGCTAGCCAGTGTCTCTAACCTTCGTTACCCGCTTCTCATGTTATATGGAGGGTGATAGCTAGCCAGTGTCTCTAACCTTAGTTACCCGCTTCCCATGTAATATGGAGGATGATAACTAGCCAGCGTCTCTAACCTTCGTTACCCGCGTCTCATGTAATATGGAGGATGATAACTAGCCAGCGTCTCTAACCTTCGTTACCCGCTTCTCATGTAATATGGAGGATGATAGCTAGCCAGTGTCTCTAACCTGTGTTACCCGCTTCCCATGTAATATGGAGGATGATAACTACCCAGCGTCTCTAACCTTAGTTACCCGCTTCCCATGTAATATGGAGGATGATAGCTAGCCAGCGTCTCTAACCTTCGTTACCCGCTTCCCATGTAATATGGAGGATGATGGCTAGCCAGCGTCTCTAACCTTAGTTACCCGCTTCCCATGTAATATGGAGGATGATAACTAGCCAGCGCCTCTAACCTTCGTTACCCGCTTCCCATGCAATATGGAGGATGATAGCTAGCCAGTGTCTCTAACCTGCGTTACCCGCTTCCCATGTAATATGGAGGATGATAACTACCCAGCGTCTCTAACCTTAGTTACCCGCTTCCCATGTAATATGGAGGATGATAGCTACCCAGCGTCTCTAACCTTCGTTACCCGCTTCCCATGTAATATGGAGGATGATAGCTAGCCAGCGTCTCTAACCTTCGTTACCCGCTTCCCATGTAATATGGAGGATGATAGCTAGCCAGTGTCTCTAACCTTAGTTACCCGCTTCCCATGTAATATGGAGGATGATAGCTAGCCAGCGTCTCTAACCTTCGTTACCCGCTTCCCATGTAATATGGAGGATGATAACTAGCCAGCGTCTCTAACCTTCGTTACCCGCTTCCCATGTAATATGGAGGGTGATAGCTAGCCAGTGTCTCTAACCTGCGTTACCCGCTTGTTCCAATGGAAACTGACTTATTAACACAAAATGACAATGAGTTTGCTTACTCTGCTCCACCAGCCACTTAGATTGTAAGCTCTTCGGGGCAGGGACTCCTTTTTCCTAGCGTTACTTTTATGTCTGAAGCGCTTTTTCCCCATTATGTGTTATATTATTATGTCCCGTGTGTTACTGCTGTGACGTGCTATGTATCTGGATGGCGCTTTGTAAGTAAAGATATACACACATGGTAGTTCAGTGAATAATGACATTGAGTTTGGAGCAGGGGAACCTGGTTCAGTTCCCGCTGTGGGCTCCTTGTGACCTTTGGCAAGTCACTTTACCTCCCTGTGCCTCAGGCACCAAAACATAGAGTGTAAGCTCTGTGGGGCAGGGACTGTGTCTGTAACATCCCTATGTGCTGCGCACCGCACGCTATGCTGTAAGTGTAACGCGCTTTGTGTCCCATTAGGAGAAAAGCGCTATATGAAATAACATAATTATTATTAACTTGCCATTTCCCATCATTCACTTCCATCTTATGTTGCATAATCTAGGGGTCATATAATATGTCCAAAAAGGGACCTCCTGACTTTTAGGAGGGTGATCCCACTGGAGTCAAATAAAGATAGTGACCATTATTTGCAGGTGGGTTATTATTATTATTATTACTACTTACATACCATGTATATTACAGAAGAAAAGCAGGCTGAAGGGATGTACCTTCACCAGAGTCACCATGTTTGACTTGGCCAATGGGGCGTTCGGAATCTCGGCCCGGCGATAACTGCCATTGACCTGAGCGCTAGTTATTGCCGGATCTAACCCTGTTACCCTTTGTCAGAGCTTAGGGAATCTACGATGCGGTCAGATTTACTGACCTCGGAGCCGCGGGATGGAAAGCAAAACGCGTCGGCTCCGGGGAACAGTAAAAACCACGGGGGAAATTGGGGGAGGGGTCAGTTCTTCCAAATGGGCCGACGCCCCCACGGAGAGATTCCCAGATGCCCCGGGTTCCACCGGGAGCAGGAACATTGTGCCCGGCTACATCCGAAGAGTGCGGAAACCGGCTGGTACAGAGCTACGCGGTTGGACAAGACATCCATATGGATTCAGGCTTTTACTTTTCCTATATTGATGTCAAATAATATTTTGTTGGGGGTGCCTCCATAGATAATGATGAATTCTCGAAGATAAGCAGTAAGGGCAGCTGTTTGGAGTTAGGCTTTTG
This sequence comes from Ascaphus truei, assembly GCF_040206685.1. Classification (NCBI taxonomy): domain Eukaryota; kingdom Metazoa; phylum Chordata; class Amphibia; order Anura; family Ascaphidae; genus Ascaphus; species Ascaphus truei. The sequence continues at coordinate 23,058 of NW_027454444.1, read as the reverse complement.
GGCCTAGACTAGGTTACAAGGATATTGAAGCAGTGACACCTCTAGTTCCTGGTTAAATGGAAATGCGATTGTGTTTTTTTGTAGTTTCTGAAGAAAAAAAAACGACGAACTTGGTCACCAAAGCAAAGCAGCGTTTCCCAATGATGTTGCGGATTCCTATTGGCTGCTGAGCGCCCCATGACCCCTTGTTGGTCTGGAACCGCGGACCAGCCCCTGGACGGCTAGCTTCTCTGAACAACTTTGATGCCAGAGCGAACCAACGATGCATTGATCTGTAGCGTAGCGGTTAAATAAGGAATATAAACTGTACACTGTGCTGTTGAAAAAAAAAAAGCAGTGGTACTGCGCTTTAATGCAGACTCCCTTTGATCAGCTGCTGTTTTTCCCCCTGCGCCCGCCTGTGTGCACCCCCCACCCGCCCCCTGCTCACACCCACGCCCTTACCTTGTCTCCGGCATCAAATGACACTGCGGGGCCACGTGACGTCACGTTTCCATGGCGTTGGCGTCGCGAAGACAAGGTAAAGGAAGTTGCAGAGGCCTCACGCGATCCCCCGGCATTTAATTTGAATGCCTTGGGGGAAGAGCCCGGGGCCTCTGCAAACGCCGCCCCCCCCCCTCCCCCCTGAAAATCTTGCACCCCCCAGTTTGTGCTCCCTTGCTGTAAGGCAGGAGGGGGCAACTCCAGTCCCCAAGGGCCACCAGCAGGTCAGGTTTTCAGGATATCGAAGACTGTGCCACTGATTGAGCCACCTGTGCTGAAGCAGGGATATCCTGGAAACCTGACCTGTTAGTAGCCCTCGAGGACTGGAGTTGCCCCACCCCTGCTGTAAGGTGTTATATTTAATATTGCGAGTGCTCATTTGCATGTTATCATTACCCACAATGCCTGGCTGCAGCAGAAGCCGGGTATGCAAAGAGATAATGGGGAACGATGATGCAGCGCTGTCTGATGTGCCATAAGTGGGATTTTTAGTTGTTATATTTAATACAGATTTAATAAAAGAAGGGGACATGGAGGTTTGTACGTAAGAAAGGGGAAAAAAGGGACCAAAAAGTATCACTAAGGTGCTGCGAATAAGGTGTTACATAGCTAAGTGCTCTCCCTGCAACTCCAATATTGGGCTGTCACTTTTCAGACGGCGCTATTAATCCCTGTTTCCACTGTTAATACGACACTATAAATGATCTTATCGCTCTCGCGTCTCACCTTCCAGCGCATGGGCCTGTGTGGGCATTGTGACGCTCCAGGGGGTGTCTACACATAACGCCCACGGGCAGCTAGCGTCCTGCAAACCTGCTCTTGAAGGAATAGGGACGATGAACATCGCGGGGCGAGAGGTGCTGGCAGGTAGCACTGCGACGGCATCGTAACCGTCGGGTGCCTCAGGGGAAGTGGTCAGTCTGCACCGTGTAGGGTTAACCCCACGTGATGTGTTGGGTGATTTTGATAACATTGTAGGCTATGGGCCTCATGCAGTAAGCCCCGATAAGGCTTTTTCGGCATTTTATAGCCGTTTTTTGCCCTCCTGATTCAGTAAGCCCCGATAAGTGGGAATTATCGGCAACTTTTCTTCCGAAAAAAAAATTTCCGCCACCCGGCTGCCGATAAGCCACTTATCGGGACTTTTTTTTCCCGTCTGAATTCAGTAAGCCCCGATCAGCTTTTCTGTGCTGATCGGCAGGCCAGATTGGAGATTTTATGGCCAATCCAGCCCGCCAACTAAAGTTGGCAACTTGCTGAAGGAGAAGCATCGGCAAGGGCGACACTTAGGAAAAATCAGCCCTTTTTCCTGCCTGTGATTGATGCCGGGGGTCTCCGGAGCTGATACCCGCACCGGAGCCCCCCGGCATGCATCCGAGGCAGGAAAAAGGCATTTAAAAGCCACTTCATTACCTTAGCAGCTAAGGCTAATGAAGGGGTTAACCCACCGTGCCAGCGTTATTGTGGGTAGCGGGGATGGGTGAGGGGGGTATTTGGCCCTGGGTGTGAGTTTAGGACTTGCGGGGGGGATGCGGGGGCACTTAACCCCTTCACGACCGTAGCGGTTAATACCGCTACGGTCCTGAAGGGGTTAAGGCCTCCCGCTACCCACCCGCAAGCCCTAAACAACCACCGTTGGGGCTAATGCCCCCTTCACACACCCCCACTACCCACAATAATAAAAAAACACACCCCAGCCACACAATAACGAAATAAATAAATAATTAAATAATTATATATATATATATATATATATATATATATATATATATATATATATATATATATATATATATATATACCCAACAACACCTATACCCCCCTAACATACAGTATAGTAATGGGCAGAATGACTATTATCCACAAATGGATAATAGTGCAGTTTAAGAAAACGTCATGAAATGACACATGGCCGGACTCACGTGGTACTTGAACCAATCAGAGTAGGGATGGAGTTCCCACGCTCTGATTGGCTGGCTTACCATGTGAGTCCGGCCATGTGTCATTTCATGACGTTTTCTTAAAGGCAATAGCAGCAAAGCCATTCTGATTGGCTGTGCTGGCATTGCCTTTAAGTGACGTCATCAATTTTTTTTCATCGGCCAAAACACATGGTTTTCACGGCCCAATCAGGGCCGTGGGAACCATATGACAACAAATGTGACGTCATACAGTAGGCCTTTAAAAGCCTATGTCGTCTCATTTTGAAGGCAGACGCCGAGGAGGACGGACCTCCTCCTGAAGATTGAAGACCAGGGCGTGGCACCGGACGTCAAGAAGACCCCGGAACAAGGTATTTTAATACAGATTCACTAAGAATAAAACTAGTACAACCCTTGATTGTCATGTTTTATTATTTTAATGTTTAATTTGTTATGTTTTTTTCTTTTATGGGTTCCTGTTCCTGGATCGTGTCGTGGATTGTTTCGTGGATTTCTTCGTGGCTTGCTTCCTGGATTGGTTCCTGCACTTGTTCTTGGATTGGTTCCTGCACTTGTTCTTGGATTGGTTCCTGGTTTGGTTCGTGGATTTGTTCCTGGATTGTGTCGTGGATGGTGTCGTGGATGGTGTCGTGGATTGGTACGTGAGTAAGCTGATCAACGGGAGTCGGTGGGGGCAAGTAATGGTAAGTTAAATAAAGAAATGTTCTTAATGTAACTGTTTTTTTTGTTGCTTTTTCATGTTTTCATTTTTTATAATGCATATCATTTCTTCCCACTGTATGTATGTCTGTATGTATGTGTACAGATATATATACAGGGTAAGAAATGATAGTGTTGTTAAAGCTTCTAATTCTGTATTGTTAATCATTGTGGCTATGCATTGCTGTGTGCTAAATGTATTTTATTTTTAGACAGATGTAAGTTTTGGGCTTCCAGGCCGTACAGTAGGATATGGAAAGCCTTGCTTTAGTATATTGTAATTGTTGGTGTACTTTTGTCTATGTTTTGAAGTTGTTCTCTGTTAGGATAGCTTTAGTTCATTGTGTAATTGGTATGGATGGTATTTTAATTGTTTAGGGATGTAAGTGATGTGTGGTAATTCATTGATGGTGAGTTTATTGGATTAAATAATATACTTCTTGTGATGTATGGCGATTTGAGTGGGATTATTGTATTGTTAACATTGATTTGCAGCGTGTACATGCAGTTTACATGTTATGCTACATGTATACACTGTAAATGCAATGTTTTATGAGGCATGTGAGCCTACAGATTGAATGATTAAATGGAATTTGGTTAGGCAATGGGTATTTATTTCACTGAGGATGTTATGCATAACTGTTGTAGGCATTGCAGGATGGCTTCACCCCTTAATTACCTTTCAGGTTAGTACCCGATAAGGTGATTAAGGGGTTCAGTGTTATGTTAATGATATTCAAATGTTGTGGATATTTATAATGTTGGCAACGGACTCCAAGGATGATGTTGGCGACGGAGACTTCTTATTGATGAGGTTAGTACAATTTTCTTTACATTTTAACGGTATTGAATGTGTTTAATAATGGCCAAATAATGTATTATCCCTATGTGGATAATAGTTATTTGGCACATTATTGTACTGTATGTGCTGGGGGAGGGGGTATTAGGCCCAAGGGTATTTGGTAGGACTCCCCTGTGAGTATTGGGTGAGGGTGGTTGGGGGGCTTTGTGGGGGAGGGTATGTGGGTGATGGTGGCTTAACCCCTTAATAACTGTAGCGGTTAATAACCGCTATGGTGATTAAGGGGTTAGGGGACATTAATTTGGATGTTGTAATTCTTGTGTTTGTTTTGCAGAAGCGGATGGGGCATGGGCAGGATGAAGATGAGGATGGCCTTCATCGTGGCAGGGGGACATGGGTGAGTGCTATATGTATTTAATGTCTTTATTGTTGTGTATGTATTTTAAATGGACAACTGCACTATTATCCATTTGTGGATAATAGTCATTCTGCCCATTACTATACTGTATGTTGTGTATTGCTGCTATGTTTATTGGGGGCATTTGTCCCCAATAAACATGCTACTATGCGTTAACCCCTTCATTGCCTTAGCGGCTATCCGCTATGGTAATGAAGCAGCATTAATGTATTTTAATAATATTGTGCGGAAGCAGGAGGCTCCCTGAGCTGAAGCGCATTTATTTGTGGCTCAGAGACCCCCTGCCTCCCGAGTTACAGGCCCCGGTTTGGGCCATCGGTTACAGTGTGGACGCCATGTTTATTGCGGGGACGCTATAAACATGGCGGCGACACTGCCACCCGATGACACATACCGGGGCCTGTAACTCGGGAAGCAGGGGGTCCCTGCTCCACAAAGCAATGCGGTTCAGCTCAGGGGACCCCCTGCTCATTGTACAGTATAATTAAAAAGACATTCATGCTGCTTCATTACCGTTGCACATAGCCGCCAAGGTAAGGAACGAGTCTTTATTGATGTGTGTGTGTTTTATTTATACTGTACATGTGCAGAGGGTCTCTGGAGCAGAACCGCGTTGGTTTGAGGTCCGGGGACCCCCTGCCCCCCGAGATACAGGCCCCTTTATGGGGTGCCGGTATCCCTCTGGTTTGTTTACAGGTCGCGGTCACGTGATCGGGACCTTTAAACGCCGAGGGATACCGGCACCTCATAAAGGGGCCTATATCTCGGGGGGCAGGGGGTTCCCGGACCTCAAACCAACGCGGTTCAGCTCCGAAGACCCCCTGCACATGTACACTATGAGTAAAAGTTGTTTTTAAATACTTTTTTTGGTGCCGATGTTTGCGCTGAGAGAGCGGCTTGTCTCTCTCAGCTGCAAACATCTATCGGCACCAAAGGCTTATCGGGAGCCTTATCGGGAGCCAGGCTGTATCGCCACAGGTCATCGGCAGCTTTGCTTTCGCAGTGCTTCGGCAGGGATCGGAAGGATTCGGCCCTTACTGAATACTGCGAGGGCAAATCGCCAAAAAAAGGCCGATCCCCCACCTATCCGCCACACTTGGTGAAAAGATTTTATCGGGCCTTACTGCATGAGGCCCTATATCTTCTAAGTGGTGCTAAGCCATAATGCACGTTAAGGCACATGAATACGGTGCCTTGCAGCTTAGTAAACATGCCCCTTCATGATACATGTATGAAGAGGATGACGTTTGTGCCGTGCGGTTTTAGAGTGACATTATTTCAATGTGTGTATTTCTAAACCCTGGTACTCTAAACTCTGGGGATCGTCCTCCGTTTCCCAAGTTATCCATCTTAGAATCTCCACGGCCAAAATTCGTGTCTGGGAGAAACAAAATGGCCGCCAGAGTTGGCCTCAACAAGTAGGGTTGCCAGGCTGCTTCTCGAAAAATATTAGACACAATGGTGAAAGTTGTGACTCACTCGAGACACACACACACCCCTCACCGCTCCATGCTGTTTCCTCCTCCAGTTGGCCCCACCTCCTGGGCTCCTGACAAGTCCTCCTGACTGGCTGCATTACCCAGCAGCAGCCAATCAGGACGGAGGAAGCTGCCCAGCCCCCTGATCTCTCCCTGCTCTGGGAAAGCCCGCGGCCCCCCAAGCCGGTCAGGTCAGTATGTCAGGGGAGGTAATACCGGTATACACATACACACCCAGAGAGGTAATACCGGTATACACATACACATCCAGAGAGGTAATAACGGTATATACACACACGCCCAGAGAGGTAATACCGGTATACACATACACGCCCAGAGAGGTAATACCGGTATATACACACACGCCCAGAGAGGTAATACCGGTATACACATACACGCCCAGAGAGGTAATACTGGTATATACATACACGCCCAGAGAGGTAATACCGGTATACACATACACGCCCAGAGAGGTAATACTGTTATACACATACACGCCCAGAGAGGTAATACCGGTATACACATACACGCCCATAGAGGTAATACCGGTATACACATACACGCCCAGAGAGGTAATACCGGTATACACATACACGCCCAGAGAGGTAATACCGGTATACACATACACACCCAGAGAGGTAATACCGGTATACACATACATGTCCAGTATTACCTCTCATTTATTACTGGACAGAGTGTCCAAATACAGGACAGTCCGGTTCAATACTGGACACCTGGCACCCCTAACAACAAGCATTACAAAGCTGCAAACATCATCTGGATATTCTCCCCCCCCCCCCCTTTAATTTGTTCCTCCATATCTGAAGGGGTGTACGTGTAAAATTCTGCATCAGATGTAGGGAACTGCCCCTGCTCGGGCTGCAGCTCTGCTCCAAAACACTGAGCAGCGTGCGTCCAAACACCCTTTACTCTGCGTTGATATACAACGCCGCTGTGCGTGAGCCTCTGCTGCAGCTAAGAGTTTCCTTTCACAGTTTAGGGGTTAGCAGGAGACGTACAATTGATTCTGACAAAGACAAGTGCAGATTTGAGGCGCCCGACACATTTCGGTTCTGATCAAAGGGAGAAGTTTATATCTCTGGGAAGTTTATTTCACAGCGGATCACTGCTTTTAAGCGTTTGCTGTCGGAGAATTACTGACTCTTTGACAGGTCAGGAAAAGCTGTTAAAAGCGAGCGCCCCCCCCCCCCCCGAATCGTTCCACAAAGATCTGTTTGCATAAAGCAACAGTAACATTATTTTAGTTTGCTTTGAAAAAAAATGTCCAAGCTCCTTCTCTAATAACCGTGACCTGCCGGGGGGGCCAGCTGCCCCAGTGGATGTGACAAAATAATATGAAGGAGCAAAGGATTTTGCAAAGTCAATATCAGCTTGTACACTTCGATTTAATGGGGCGGGCAGCCTGGAGGTACGACATTATCCACACAAAAAAAACCCAACTGGGAGGCATCTCTCTGCTTCTAATATAGATAGACTGTGTGTTACTGACACAAACTGCTCTGTATACAATACAGAAACACAATGCTGAGCTTATGCTAGATTAGAGTGTAAGCTCTTCGGGGCAGGGACTCCCTTTCCTGTTGTTACTTTCATGCTTATTCCCTTTATGTGTTAGATTATAGCACGTATATTACTGCTGTGAAACGCTGTGTACCTGGTGGCGCTATATAAATAATGATATATATATATATACTAGCTGAGAGACCCGGCGTTGCCCGGGATGTAAATGCGTAATAGGTAGTATCTACTATATATTTGTGAAATCACTGTATGTCTGCGTCCCAAGGGTCAATCGCATTGGACCTTGGGCCTGTCACTCCTGCTCAGGCCATGCCCGCCCCCGCACACATCTCATTGGCCTACGTCCAACACCAATGCCACACTGTCCCACCCCTCACTGACTCTCATTGGCCTGCGTCCAATGCCCGCCCCCGCACACCTCTCATTGGCCTGCGTCCCACCCCTCACTGACTCTCATTGGCCTGCGTCCAATGCCCGCCCCCGCACACCTCTCATTGGCCTGCGTCCCACCCCTCACTGACTCTCATTGGCCTGCGTCCAATGCCCGCCCCCGCACACCTCTCATTGGCCTGCGTCCAACACCAATGCCCTAATACTTCCACACTGTCCCACCCCTCACTGAGTTTTGGGAACGCTCTGGGGCCACGCTTCACAGCTATCAAAACCTTCACGTCTGCTACCACAGACTGCCGAATCAGGTACAGCAGTGTTTCCCAAACTGTGCGCCGCGGCGCCCTGGTGCGCCCCGGCTTGGCTAGAGGGGCGCCGCGATCAGGGCCGCCAGCAGCGGGAAACAAGGGCTGCTAGCTCATTTAAAAAAAAAAAAAAAACCTCTGAGGGGAAGCAGAGGAGCGGTCACGTGACCGCTCCCATCCAATGGGGCTGCAGCCTGCCCGGCATTGCAACTGCAGAGCCTCCAGACAGCACCAAGGTGTGTGTGTGTGTGTGTGTGTGTGTGTGTGTGTGTGTGTGTGTGTGTGTGTGTGTGTGTGTGTGTGTGTGTGTGTGTGTGTGTGTGTGTGTGTGTGTGTGTGTGTAAAACGGGCTGCAGGGTGTGTGTGTGTGTGTGTGTGTGTGTGTGTGTGTGTGTGTGTGTGTGTGTGTGTGTGTGTGTGTGTGTGTGAAAAACGGGCTGCAGGGTGTGTATGAAAAACGGGCTGCAGGGTGTGTGTGTGTGTGTGTGTGTGTGTGTGTGTGTGTGTGTGTGTGTGTGTGTGTGTGTGTGAAAAACGGGCTGCAGGGTGTGTGTGTGTGTGTGTGTGTGTGTGTGTGTGTGTGTGTGTGTGTGTGTGTGTGTGTGTGTGTGTGTGTGTGTGTAAAACGGGCTGCAGGGTGTGTGTGAAAAACGGGCTGCAGGGTGTGTGTGTGTGTGTGTGTGTGTGTGTGTGTGTGTGTGTGTGTGTGTGTGTGTGAAAAACGGGCTGCAGGGTGTGTGTGTGTGTGTGTGTGTGTGTGTGTGAGAAAAACGGGCTGCAGGGTGTGTGTGTGTGTGTGTGTGTGTGTGTGTGTGTGTGTGTGTGTGTGTGTGTGTATATATGTATATATGTGTGTGTATGTGTGGTGTGCATATATATATATATATATATATATATATATATATATATATATATGTGTGGTGTGTATATATGTATGTGTGGTGTGTATAGCTACTATATATTTCTGAAATGTCTGTATGTTTGTCTGCATGCCCTGTGTCCCTAGGGCCAATTGCATTGCACCTTTGGCCTGTCACTCCACCTCAACACTGTCCCACCCCTCACCACACTGTCCCACCCCTCACTGACTCTCATTGGCCTTTGGCCAACACCACTGCCACACTGTCCCACCCCTCACCCCACTGTCCCACCCCTCACCCCACTGTCCCACCCCTCACTGACTCTCATTGGCCTTTGGCCAACACCACTGCCACATTGTCCCACCCCTCAGTGACCTTTGGGAATGCTTCTAAGCACCTAACACTCACCGCACTGCCTCTTACAAACACCCCCCTCCACCACCACCCCCCCAACCTCATGCACCCCCCTCCACCACCACCCCCCTCAACCTCATGCACCCCCCTCCACCATCACCCCCCCCAACCTCATGCACACTACAAACGCACGCCACAGCTCTCCCGCTACTGCAGCCCATCACCAACCCCCCTCACCCAAACATACAACGCACGATGCTCCATCACCCCCCCCCCCTCACACCAACAGCAAACGCACGCTGCTGAACATACAACGCACGATGCTCCATCACACCCCCCCCCCCCCTCACCCCAACATCCCCGGAGCACACCCAAAACTACCCCACCCCCCTCACCCATACATCCACCGCACGATGCTGCTCCGGAGCCCCTCACCCCCCCCCCCCACTCACCCGAACATCCACAGCACGATGCTGCTCCGGAGCCCCTCACCCCCCTCCTCACCCTCTGTCCGCCCCCCCCCCCCTTTCCTGGCCGCTGGCCCGCAACAACGGAACTACCCCCTATCACCACTCCGCGGGACCTCAACATCACCCGCTCTCCCGGAGCACCCTCTCCCCCGGTGCTCCCCCCCCTCCCCCCCCCCCCCCCAGAGCACCCTCTCTCCCGGTGCTCACCCGCTCCCCCGGTGCTCCCCCCTCCCCTCCCCCAGAGCACCCTCCCTCCCCCCCCCCCCCAGAGCACCCTCTCTCCCGGTGCTCTCCCGGTGCTCCCCCCCCCAGAGCACGCTGTCGCCGCTCTCACCTTCAGGCCTAGAGGCCGCGCCCCCAGCTCCCCATCCCCGAGCGCGCTGCTCCGGCTCTCAGGCCTAGCTGTCTCTGTCGGGAGCTGCACGGGCCGCGGCCGACACCCCCCCTCACCTGAGCGTCTCAGCTCCGCATCGCCGGGGGGAACCGCCGAGGAACCCGAGGAGGAGCGCGGCCCGGTGCGAGGTAAGTAACCGCACGGGAAGAGATCTTTCACCCCCGGCCCGGCCCTTAACCCCACCCGGCGCTTCACCCCACCCGGCCTGGCGCTTCACCCGGCCCGGCGCTTCACCCGGGCCGGCGCTTCACCCCCCCCCCCCGCCCTGGCCCTTCACTCCCCCCCCCCCGCCCTGGCCCTTCACACCCCCCGCCCTGGCCCTTCACCCGCCCTGGCCCTTCACCCGGCCCTGCCCTTCACCCCCCCCCCCCCCTGCCCTTCACCCCCCCCCCCGGCCCTGCCCTTCACCCCCCCCCGGCCCTGCCCTTCACCCCCCCCCCCCGGCCCTGCCCTTCACCCCCCCCCCCGGCCCTGCCCTTCACCCCCCCCCGGCCCTGCCCTTCACCCCCCCCCCGGCCCTGCCCTTCACCCCCCCCCCCCGGCCCTGCCCTTCACCCCCCCCCGGCCCTGCCCTTCACCCCCCCCCTGCCCTTCACCCCCCCCCCCGGCCCTGCCCCCCCCCCCCCCCGGCCCTGCCCTTCACCCTCCCCCCCCCCCCGGCCCTGTCCTTCGCCCCACCCTCCCTGCCCTTCGCCCCCACCCTCCCTGCCCTTCGCCCCCACCCTCCCTGCCCTACACACGTACACACACGTACACACACGTACACACACGTACATACACACACGTAGGCACATGTATACACACATGTAGACACACACGCGTAGACACACACACGTACACGTAGACACGCAGGCACACGTAGACACGCAGGCACACGTAGACACGCAGGCACACGTAGACACGCAGGCACACGCAGGCACACGCAGGCACACGTAGACACGCAGGCACGCAGGCACACGTAGACACGCAGACACACGCAGACACGTACACACACGTATACGTAGACACACACGCACGTGCACACACACACACACGTGTACACACACACACACACACGTGTACACACACACACACACACACGTGTACACACACACACATGTGTACACACACACACACACACACACACGTGTACACACACACACACACACACACACGTGTACACACACACACACACACACACACGTGTACACACACACACACACACACGTGTACACACACACACACACACGTGTACACACACACACGCACGTGTACACACACACACACACGTGTACACACACACACACACACACACACGTGTACACACACAGGTGTACACACACACACACGTGTACACACACACGTGTACACACACACACACGTGTACACACACACACACGTGTACACACACACGTGTACACACACACACGTGTACACACACACACACACGTGTACACACACACACACACACGTGTACACACACACACACACACACACACACGTGTACACACACACACACACGTGTACACACACACACACGTGTACACACACACATGTACACACACACACACGTGTACACACACACATGTGTACACACACACGTGTACACACACACACGTGTACACACACACACGTGTACACACACACACGTGTACACACACACACACACGTGTACACACACACACACACACGTGTACACACACACACGTGTACACACACACGTGTACACACACACACGTGTACACACACACACACACACGTGTACACACACACACGTGTACACACACACGTGTACACACACACACGTACACACACACACACACGTGTACACACACACACACAAACGTGTACACACACACACACACGTGTACACACACACACACACGTGTACACACACACACACACGTGTACACACACACACACGTGTACACACACACACACGTGTACACACACACACACACGTGTACACACACACATGTGTACACACACACACACACACACACACGTGTACACACACACACACACGTGTACACACACACACGTGTACACACACACACGTGTACACACACATGTGTACGTACACACACACACGTGTACACACACACACACACACGTGTACACACACACACACACACGTGTACACACACACACACACGTGTACACACACACACGTGTACACACACACACGTGTACACACACACGTACACACACACACACACGTGTACACACACACACGTGTACACACACACACACACGTGTACACACACACACACACACGTGTACACACACGTGTACACACACACACACACACACGTGTACACACACACACACGTGTACACACACACACGTGTACACACACACACACACACACACACGTGTACACACACACACGTGTACACACACACACACACGTGTACACACACACACACACACACACGTGTACACACACACACACGTGTACACACACACACACACACACGTGTACACACACACACACACACGTGTACACACACACACACGTGTACACACACACACACACACACACACACACACGTGTACACACACACACACACGTGTACACACACACACGTGTACACACACACACACACACACACACACACACGTGTACACACACACACACACACACACACACACGTGTACACACACACACACACACACACACGTGTACACACACACACACGTGTACACACACACACACACGTGTACACACGTGTACACACACACACGTGTACACACACACACACGTGTACACACACACGTGTACACACACACACACACGTGTACACACACACACACGTGTACACACACACACACGTGTACACACACGTGTACACACACACACACGTGTACACACACACACACACACACGTGTACACACACACACACACACGTGTACACACACGTGTACACACACACACACACGTGTACACACACACACACACGTGTACACACACCCACACACACACACGTGTACACACACGTGTACACACACACACGTGTACACACACGTGTACACACACACACACGTGTACACACACACACACACACGTGTACACACACACACGTGTACACACACACACGTGTATACACACACACACGTGTATACACACACACACGTCTATACACACACACACGTCTATACACACACACACACGTGTATACACACACGTGTATACACACACACGTGTATACACACACACGTGTATACACACACACGTGTATACACACACACGTGTATACACACACACACGTGTATACACACACACACACGTGTATACACACACACGTGTACACACAAACACACACGTGTATACACACACACACGTGTACACACACACACGTGTATACACACACACACGTGTATACACACACATGTATACACACACAATGTATACACACACACACACACACAAACATGTATACACACATGCCACCCCCACACCACAAACATCCCGGGCAACGCCGGGGCTCTCAGCTAGTTATTTATAAATGGTGGAACAATAGGTGAGTATTTGTTGTAAAGTTTGGATAATAATGTTGAAAAGAAAGATGGAATAAAATGTAATACGATGTTGTTTAAAAATGGTTTATTGTAACCACACCACAGTACAATGTATATTTTGGTGCCATAAGTGATGTAAAAATGTGAGGCGTGTGTCCTGCTAGGGTGTGAGGCGGCAGGTGGCGCGTGTGTTGTGAGTGCTGTCTTTGAGTGGGGGTCCTGCTAGGGTGTGAGGCGGTGGGTCAGTGAGTAGGGGCGGGAGGCAGCAGGTGTGTGTGGCGGCGAGGGAAAGGGGAGGAGGGGGGAGGGGAGGGAAAGGGAGGTGAGCATCGGGGCGGGGGGGAGGTGAGTGGAGCATCGTGGGGGGCAGGTGAGTGGAGCATCGGGGGGGAGGTGAGTGGAGCATCGGGGGGGAGGTGAGTGGAGCATCGGGCGGGGGGAGGTGAGTGGAGCATCGGGCGGGGGGAGGTGAGTGGAGCATCGAGCGGGGGGGAGGTGAGTGGAGCATCGGGCGAGGGGGGGTGAGTGGAGCATCGGGTGGGGGGGAATTGAGTGGAGCATCGGGTGGGGGGGAATTGAGTGGAGCATCGGGTGGGGGGGAGGTGAGTGGAGCATCGGGCGGGGGGGAGGTGAGTGGAGCATCGGGTGGGGGGGAGGTGAGTGGAGCATCGGGCAGGGGTGGAGGTGAGTGGAGCATCGGGCAGGGGGGTGAGTGGAGCATCAGGCGGTGGGGAGGTGAGTGGAGCATCGGGGGGGAGGTGTGTGGAGCATCCGGCGGAGGTGAGTGGAGCATCGGGGGGGAGGTGAGTGGAGCATCGGGGGGGAGGTGAGTGGAGCATCAGGCGGGGGGGAGGTGAGTGGAGCATCGGGTGGGGGGGAGGTGAGTGGAGCATCGGGGGGGAGGTGAGTGGAGCATCGGGGGGAGGTGAGTGGAGCATCGGGGGGGAGGTGAGTGGAGCATCGGGGGGGAGGTGAGTGGGAGCATCAGGCGGGGGGGGAGGTGAGTGGAGATTCGGGGGGGGCAGGTGAGTGGAGCATCGGGGGGGAGGTGAGTGGAGCATCGGGTGGGGGGGGAGGTGAGTGGAGCATCGGGCGGGGGGGAGGTGAGTGGAGCATCAGGCGGGGGGGAGGTGAGTGGAGCATCGGGCGGGGGGGGGAGGTGAGTGGAGCATCGGGCGGGGGGGAGGTGAGTGGAGCATCGGGCGGGGGGGGGAGGTGAGTGGAGCATCCGGCAGGGGGGAGGTGAGTGGAGCATCCGGCGGGGGGGAGGTGAGTGGAGCATCGGGCGGGGGGGGAGGTGAGTGGAGCATCGGGCGGGGGGGGGAGGTGAGTGGAGCATCGGGCGGGGGGGAGGTGAGTGGAGCATCGGGCGGGGGGGAGGTGAGTGGAGCATCGGGCGGGGGGGAGGTGAGTGGAGCATCGGGTGGGGGGAGGTGAGTGGAGCATCGGGCAGGGGGAGGTGAGTGGAGCATCGGGCAGGGGGGGAGATGAGTGGAGCATCGGGCGGGGGGGGGAGGTGAGCGGAGCATCGGGGGGGGAGGTGAGTGGAGCATCGGGGGGGAGGTGAGTGGAGCATCGGGGGGGAGGTGAGTGGAGCATCGGGGGGGAGGTGAGTGGAGCATCGGGGGGGAGGTGAGTGGAGCATCGGGGGGGAGTGGAGCATCGGGGGGGAGGGGAGTGGAGCATCGGGGGGGAGGTGAGTGGAGCATCGGGGGGGGAGGTGAGTGGAGCATCGGGGGGGAGGTGAGTGGAGCATCGGGAGGGAGGTGAGTGGAGCATGGGGGGGAGGTGAGCGGAGCATGGGGGGGGAGCTGAGCAGAGCACTGGGGGGGAGATGAGCGGGGAGCTGAGCGGAGCACCGGGGGGGAGCTGAGCGGAGCCCCGGGGGGGAGCTGAGCGGAGCACCGGGGGGGAGCTGAGGGGGGGAGGTAAGTGTGATGGGGGGTGGGAGAGGACAGAGAGAGAGAGTGGTGTGTGTGTGTGTGTGTGTGTGTGTGTGTGTGTGTTGTGTGTGTGTGTCGTCACTCCGCCTCAGGCCAATCAGAGGTGCGGGGGCGGGCGGGCCAAGGGACCAATGAGATTTCCCCTAGGGACACAGGAAGATGCAGACAGGCATACAGTGCTTTCATTTTTATTATATAGGATATATATATATCTCGTTTTTTATATAGCTCCATGCAGATGTATATATATTAAAGGTGGATCTTCTCATTTTGCAGTAGGTAAGGAATCTATTATGGTTCTTCCCCCTCATACAGAGGTATAGGGAACAGAATGCAGTGTAGTGTAGGACTTGCACTTATTATGGTGTACCTTGACGATTTGGTGTGCAGGCTTATGATGCTTTGGCCAAAATGTCTAACTAAAAAAACATATTTTATTATTATTAGTATTAGCATTATTATTAGTACTGAAGCATTATTTCTTGTAATTATTACCATGTATGTTTTGTCATTTGGATGTAGCTGTTACGCCGGTGCTGCCTGCAGATCAGACCCGTCCCCTGAGCTTAAGGGGGAAGTGGTAATACACGCACCCGCAGCAAAGGGAGCGTGTCCGGAGTGTGGTATGAAGCGTTGCCAGGCCAGGCGTAATAAGGTAGACAATACTTGCCGGTACCGGTTGTAGAGATAGAGTGAAGGATGCCTCGCCGCAGTCAGGGAGTGGAGAGTGGAGATAGGTCGTTGTCCAAGCCGTTTTCAAGGGGTTACCAGATTGAGCATTGTCCAAGGAGTGCCGAGATCGAGAGCCAGAGGGGGTAGTCGTACAAGCCGCGTCAGAACCTGTGAAAACACTGAGAGAATCCAGAAGTACTTCCATACAGAGACTATGTCGAGCAAAGACTGAGAGCAGAGAGGAGCTAGATAAAGCAGGAAGGTCCAATTAGGAACGGAGGCGGGACAGGAAGAGCTACAGGGAGACACTGCAGATTGGTGCAGGCATAACAGGCCAGGTGAGTCTTGTTGGTAACCTGAGTATGCCCGTGCAGTGTGCGGGGGCGGAGCCTGAGGTCCGGGGGACGGGAAGAAGAGTGTGCGGACTGAGCTTGCTCCGTAACTCGTGTACGCGCGTGAACCGAGCCAGTGGATGGTGCAGGTGTGCGTGCAGGTGTGCGTGCAGGAGGGCGTGGGCGCGCCCCGGCGCTGAGCAGAGGAATCGCTGAGGGGAGTGATCCCGCGATGGCGGCAGGGGCGAGGAGCCGTGGAGGCCGGTAAAGCAGGTTTGATTTGTGTGTCCAGGGACTCCCTGCGGGAAGGGGGTGCTCTGTGTGGGGAGCGTGGAGAACGCCGATTCCTGACAGTACCCCCCTCTTCAGGAACGGCCTCAGGACGATCCAAGAACGGTTTCTCTGGAAACTTTTTCCTGAAGGACTTAAGAAGGGCCGGGGCATGAATGTCCTTTGAATGTACCCAGGATCTCTCTTCAGGGCCAAAGCCCTTCCACTGCACCAAGAACTGGAGCTGACCCCTGGATAGGCGAGAATCCCAAAAGAGAGTAAACTTCGTATTCCTCGTTACTTTGTACAGTTAATGGGATCCGGTTTACGAGTCTGATCCGGAAAGAAGTGACTGGAGATAAATGGTTTTAAGAGGGACACATGAAAGACATTGGGAATCTTCATACTGTGTGGTAGTTGGAGCCGGAATGCCAAGGGATTGATTTGTTCGCAAAGAGGGAAGGGACCCAGGAACTTAGGTGCCAGTTTAGGAGATGGTACCTTGAGGTGGATATTCTTAGAGGAGTGCCATACCAAATCCCCTGGTTTGTAACTGGGCGCGAACGACGACGACGATCGGCCTGTAGTTTCGATCTGCGGTAGGAGTTGAGAAGGGTAGACTGAATCCTGGACCATGCGGTTTGGAGGGAAGAAATGCGCTCATCTATGGCTGGTACTCCAAAAGGGATGTTGGGGATGGGAAGACAGGGAGGATGGAACCCATAATTTATAAAGAAGGGCGACTCCCGGGTGGACTCGTTTTTTGGCAGAATTGACGGCATACTCTGCCCAAGAGAGGAGTTGAGCCCAATCATCCTGGAAATCGGATATGAAACATCTCATGTACTTCTCCAGGGATTGATTGATTCTCTCCGTTTGTCCATTGGACTGAGGATGATAGGTGGAAGAGAAAGAGATGCCCAATCTCTTCGTGAAAGCGCTCCAAAATTTGGATACGAACTGAGAACCTCTGTCAGAAACAATGGACGAAGGGATCCCATGAATCCGGAAAATCTGCTCCGTAAAGATATCAGCAAGGGTGGGGGAGGTGGGTACTCCTTTAAGTGGAATGAAATGGGACATCTTCGAGAACCTGTCCACGACCACCAAGATAGTGTTCATTCCTCTGGACCTGGGCAACTCCACGATGAAGTCCATCGAAATGTGGAACCAGGGGCGGTCGGGAACTGGAAGGGGTAACAG
The DNA here is from genome assembly GCF_040206685.1 of Ascaphus truei. NCBI lineage: Eukaryota > Metazoa > Chordata > Amphibia > Anura > Ascaphidae > Ascaphus > Ascaphus truei. The sequence continues at coordinate 4,998 of NW_027454444.1, read as the reverse complement.
AAAACCCTGAGGCTTTTGATGGAGAGTCTTGCTTTGAGCGCACGTGGGGCAGGCGCGGGTAAACTCCAGAATATCTTGAGACATCCTTGGCCACCAGAAATTCTGACGAATGAGATCAGTAGTCTTCTTAAAACCTGGATGACCTGCAGATTTAGAGGAGTGACCCCAAGACAGGACCTCTGGAACAAATTTGGAAGGTACAAAGAGTTTGTTGTCGGGAACAACCAAGTCCTTGGGAATGCGTCTCTGGGAGTGCAAAATCTTGTCAAGATTCTTGAAAGAAGACATGGCGAGAATCCTCTCATGCGGAAGGATAGTCTCCAAAGATTCCTCTGGCCTCTCTTCAGAAGAATGTATATGGGAGAGTGCTTCTGCCTTTACGTTCTTGGTCCCGGGGATATAGGAAAGGTGAAAATCGAATCGAGAAAAAAAAGAGCCCAACAAGCCTGTCGTGGACCAAGGCGTCGCGCGTTCTCTATATAAAGAAGGTTCTTGTGGTCCGTGAGAATAGTAAACGGCTCTTTCGACCCCTCCAGCAGGTGTCTCCACTCTTGAAGAGCCATCTTCACGGCCAGAAGTTCCCTGTTACCCACGTCATAGTTCCTCTCGGCAGACGAGAATTTCTTGGAAAAATATGCACAGGGATGTAACTTATCTTGGGGCGTGGGTCTCTGAGAAAGAACGGCACCAGCGCCGCAATCAGAAGCGTCGACCTCCAGGACGAAGGGAAGTTCAATGTATGGATGACGGAGAATAGGTGCGGATATAAAGGCTTCCTTGAGTGTCTCGAAGGCGGAGATGGCCTCGGATGACCAAGCAGAAGGATCAGCTCCTTTTTTAGTGAGCGCAGTGAGGGGTGCCACAATGGTGGAAAAACTCCGTATAAACTTACGATAATAATTAGCGAACCCTAAAAAACGTTGTATGGCCTTGAGAGAGTTGGGTCTTGGCCATTCAGTGACTGCTTGAAGTTTACCGGAGTCCATCATATAGCCCTCATCGGAAATGATGTACCCCAGGAACGGAGTAGAGGTCTGATGAAAGGTGCACTTCTCCAGTTTGGCGTACAAATGGTGTTCAGGGAGACTGGAAAGGATGAAGGAGGTGTGGCGTATATGGTCCTGGAGATCTTTGGAAAAAATCAGGATATCATCCAAGTATACAATAACAAAAATATTGAGTACCTTACGAAAGACGTCGTTGATGAAATCCTGGAAGACAGCAGGAGCATTACATAAGCCGAAAGGCATTACCAGATATTCGTAGTGTCCACTACGCGTGTTGAAGGCCGTCTTCCATTCATTCCCCTTCATGATGCGCACCAGGTTATAGTCACCACGTAGATCCAACTTGGAAAAAATCTTGGCCCCCTGTAATTTATCGACAGTTCGGTAATAAGGGGAAGGGGGTAACGATTTTTAATAGTTATGTGGTTTAAACCCCTGTAGTCGATGCAAGGCCTCAACGACCCGTCCTTTTTCTTGACGAAGAAAAACCCAGCCCCTGCTGGGGAATTGGAGTGACAAATAAAGCCTTTCTTGAGATTCTCCTGGATATATTCATCCATAGCGTGAGATTCTGGTAACGACAAGGGGTAGGTCTTGAACTTGGGTAGGGAGTAACCTGAAACTAGATCGATCGGACAATCGTAAGTCCTGTGTGGCGGCAAGAGGTCTGACTGTACCTTATTGAAAACGTCCCGGAATTGATGGTAAACGGAAGGTAGAATAACTTCGGGAACAGAGGTATTGGCCAGCAGTTGATGAGTCTCGCCTGACCTTGGCCTCCAGGAAATGGGAGCAGAGGAAGTCCAGTCAATGAGAGGATTGTTAAGCTGTAGCCAAGGAAGACCAAGGGTGATGGGTATCCCAGGAGTGTGAATGGCATCGAGAACTAAGATCTCCTTGTGCAGATGTGAGGACAGAAGCAAGGGAGCCGTCTCTAAGGAGATGTTGGCCGGGGTAAGAGGTCGTCCATCGATACCGACGAGTGCAATGGGAACCTTCTTTCTCACGAGTGGTATGCGGTTTAACCTGGCGAATTCAAGATCCACGAAGTTTCCTCCAGCTCCTGAGTCAATGAAAGCGGCGGTAGAAGTCTTGAACTTATCGCCTGAAAGGGAGACTGGAAATGTAAGTTTTTTAGGGAGTTCACCTTTAGAAAGGGGACGTGGAGACATTACACCCAGAGAGAGCCCCTCTGTACTCACTGGGTGTTCCCGTTTCCTGGACGCAGTGGACACTCCCGAACCAGATGTTCCATTGGATCCGCAGTAGAAACACAATCCCCCGGCGTGGCGGCACTGCCGTATCGGTGTGCGGATGCGTTGTACCCCCAATTGCATTGGCTCTGGCAACTCCAGTGCAGGACGAAGAGGTATGGTAGCACTTGGGGGAGCAGGAGTGTTGCTGGGAGTACTGGAGAACGGAACTTGAAAGTTATGGAAGCGAGTGCGCTGACGCTCAGAGCGGCGTACCTGGATACGTTGATCCACTCGGACAGCCAAATCAATGAGGACCTCCAATTGATCCGGCCTGGATTGGCGAGAGAGTTCGTCCTTGATGGGATCTGCCAGGCCTTGCCAGAATACGGAGACGAGAGCCTCTTGTCCCCAGTTAGTCTCGGCTGCTAGAGTCCGGAATTCCACAGCATTCTGTGTCACCATTCGCCATCCCTGAGTGATCTGGAGGAGAGAAACAGATGCCATCTCCCGACGAGCGGGAGAATCGAATACTCGTTGAAACTCGGCTTTAAATGCCGGGTAATCTTGGGTAAGGTCAGAACGTCGCTCCCAAACCGGGGAAGCCCAAGCCAGGGCGCTGCCAGTGAGGAGGTTATAAATGTAGGCTACCTTCTTGCGATCAGTATTGTAGAGATGGGGGGCCATTTCAAACTGCACCTCACACTGGTTTAGGAAACCCACAATCTTGCGGTTCACCTGCATAAGGCTTGGGGGGGAGGAATCCTTACATCTGAGCTGCTAACTGCGCTTGCGGAGTGGGGGCTTACATCTGGCGGGGTCGCGGTCGGTACCCTGTCTGAGAGTACTGCGACCTGGCGTGTAAGTGCCACAATTTGATCCGCCATGGCCTGGTTTTGCTGAAGCAGATTGGAGAGAAACTGTTGAAGTTCGGTCTGGTCTGCGTCTTGTGGGCTCGACATAATGTTACGCCGGTGCTGCCCGCATACCAGACCCGTCCCCTGAGCTGAAGGGGGAAGTGGTAATACATGCACCCGCAGCAAAGGGAGCGTGTCCGGAGTGTGGTATGAAGTGTTGCCAGGCCAGGTGTAGTAAGGTAGACAATACTTGCCGGTACCGGTTGTAGAGATAGAGTGAAGGATGCCTTGCCGAAGTCAGGGAGTGGAGAGTGGAGATAGGTCGTTGTCCAAGCCGTGTTCAAGGGGTTACCAGAGTGAGCGTTGTCCAAGGAGTGTCGAGATCGAGAGCCAGAGGGGGTAGTCGTACGAGCTGCGTCAGAACCTGTGAAAACACTGAGAGAATCCAGAAGTACTTCCATACAGAGACTATGTCGAGCAAAGACTGAGAGCAGAGAGGAGCTAGATAAAGCAGGAAGGTCCAATTAGGAACGGAGGCGGGACAGGAAGAGCTACAGGGAGACACTGCAGATTGGTGCAGGCATAACAGGTCAGGTGAGTCTTGTTGGTAACCTGAGTATGCCCGTGCAGTGTGCGAGGGCGGAGCCTGAGGTCCGGGGGACGGGAAGAAGAGTGTGCAGACTGAGCGTGCTCCGTAACTCGTGTACGCGCGTGAACCGAGCCAGTGGATGGTGCAGGTGTGCGTGCAGGTGTGCGTGCAGGAGGGCGTGGGCGCGCCCGGCGCTGAGCAGAGGAATCGCTGAGGGGAGTGATCCCGCGACGGCGGCAGGGGCGAGGAGCCGTGGAGGCCGGTAAAGCAGGTTTGTTTTGTGTGTCCAGGGACTCCCTGCGGGAAGGGGGTGCTTTGTGTGGGGAGCGTGGAGAACGCCGATTCCTGACAGTAGCACTGGGCACCCCCTGTCGTTTGTTATATATATATACAACTAGCTGAGAGACCCGGCGTTGCCCGTGAGATAAATTTGCCGCTAGGAAAGGGGTGGGGGAGAGGGGGGGAAAAGTGGACAGGAGGAGGGGGGGACAGTGGACAGGAGGGGGGGAACAGTGGAGGGGGGGGAGACAGTAGACAGGAGGGTGGGGGGGCAGTGGACAGGAGGGGGGGAGACAGTGGACAGGAAGGGGTGGGAGACAGTGGACAGGAGCGGGGGAGACAGTGGATAGGAGGGGGATGGGACAGTGGACAGGAGGGGACGGGGACAGTGGACAGGAGGGGATGAGGACAGGGGACAGTGGACAGGAGGGGACGGGGACAGGAGGGAATGGGGACAGTGGACAGGAGGGGACGGGGGCAGTGGACAGGAGGGGATGGACAGTGGATAGGAGGGGACGGGGATAGTGGACAGCAGGGGACGGGGGACAGGAGGGGACGGGGACAGGGGACAGGAGGGGACGGGGACAGTGGACAGGAGGGGACGGGGACAGTGGACAGGAGGGGACGGGACAGTGGACAGGAGGGGGACGGGACAGTGGACAGGTGGGGGACGGGACAGTGGACAGGAGGGGGACGGGACAGTGGACAGGAGTGGGGACGGGACAGTGGACAGGAGGGGGACGGGACAGTGGACAGGAGGAGGACGGGACAGTGGACAGGAGGGGGACGGGACAGTGGACAGGAGGGGGGGGACAGTGGACAGGAGGGGGGGACAGGAGGGGGGGGGCAGGGGACAGGAGGAGGGGACGGGGACAGTGGACAGGAGGGGACGGGTACAGTGGACAGGAGGGGATGGGACAACAGTGGACAGGAGGGGGATGGGACGACAGTGGACAGGAGGGGGACGGGACAGTGGACAGGAGGGGGACAGGAGGGAGACGGGACGACAGTGGACAGGAGGGGACGGGACGACAGTGGACAGGAGGGGGACGGGACAGTGGACAGGAGGGGGA
>NW_027454443.1:0-79223 GCF_040206685.1 Ascaphus truei | reverse complement strand
CCGCTCCCCTTTCTCCCCCCCCCCGCTCCCCTTTCTCCCCCCCCGCTCCCCTTTCTCCCCCCCCCCCCGCTCCCCTTTCTCCCCCCCCCGCTCCCCTTTCTCCCCCCCCGCTCCCCTTTCTCCCCCCCCCGCTCCCCTTTCTCCCCCCCCCGCTCCCCTTTCTCCCCCCCCGCTCCCCTTTCTCCCCCCCCCCGCTCCCCTTTCTCCCCCCCCCCGCTCCCCTTTCTCCCCGCTCCCCTTTCTCCCCCCCCCCGCTCCCCTTTCTCCCCCCCGCTCCCCTTTCTCCCCCCCGCTCCCCTTTCTCCCCCCCCCGCTCCCCTTTCTCCCCCCCCGCTCCCCTTTCTCCCCCCCCGCTCCCCTTTCTCCCCCCCCGCTCCCCTTTCTCCCCCCCCCCCTTTCTCCCCCCCCGCTCCCCTTTCTCCCCCCCCCGCTCCCCTTTCTCCCCCCCCCGCTCCCCTTTCTCCCCCCCCCCCCGCTCCCCTTTCTCCCCCCCCCCCGCTCCCCTTTCTCCCCCCCGCTCCCCTTTCTCCCCCCGCTCCCCTTTCTCCCCCCCCCGCTCCCCTTTCTCCCCCCCCCCCGCTCCCCTTTCTCCCCCCCCGCTCCCCTTTCTCCCCCCCCCCCCGCTCCCCTTTCTCCCCCCCCCGCTCCCCTTTCTCCCCCCCCCCCCGAAACCTTTACAACAAATACTCACCTATTGTTCCACGAGTTATAAATAATACTACCTATTACGCATTTACATCCCGGGCAACGCCGGGTCTCTCAGCTAGTGTGTGTATAAAACAGACAATATATATACATATAGTATGATATATATATATAAACATACTATATGTGTATGTATGTATATGTGTATATATATATATATATATATTGCACGCGCACGCACACATATAACGTTTTATCCAACTTTTTCATTTATCATTTGTAGAGAAAATGAACAATGTCGCCAAAAACGCTATTTTTCAAAATGTAGCATCTCTACTAATTAGTGTAAAATGATACTTCATATAAAGCAGGTTATGGGACCCAGTATAAAATGACCTTCATGTCTCTTATCACATCCCAGTATATGGATATCTTCTATTATCACAAGCTGCTAACATGTGACAGGGCTCAGGGTCTGAGCCCAGAATGTGACATATTGAACATTCTCATTCTAAATTTCAAAAAATATTGTGTTGATTTCTGACCTGACTGCCGTGGTTACAGCTCAACCACTCTGTTCTACTGCATGTCACCACTTTCTGCCACAACCAGCTGACGGTGGATCTGCAAGGAGTTCAACGCTCATTGGCATCACATCTGTGGCTTGGTTAACGTATCATTTCTCCAGCTTTTTATTGTATTGTTTTTAAATAGATTATATTTATTTAGTTGAATAGATTATATTTCTTAGTACAATAGATTCTATTTATTAGTTTAATAGATATTTATTTCGTTTGATACATTATATTTCTTAGTTTAATAGATCATATTTGTTAGTTAAATAGATTATATTAACTAGTATTTAAGTCTCCCCCTCAGAGCCCCATTAGATAAATATTTTAGGACCCTTGTGCATATTTCACATCTTTTCGGAGTCGCTTATTTTTTAGACCCTCGGAGCCGAAACCTAAAGGGGTCAGCTAAGAAAGTTCGGATCAAGAGGAGCCACACAGCTTAAAGACAGAACATTTCCAAGGGAGATGGAGACAATTTGGGTAAGATCTGATTAAAGGACAACCTTTGGGGAAGGAAAGGGTGATGGGGGAGTGTAAGAGGGGGGTGAGAGAGCAAGGTGGTGTGTCAGATTGGGGCAGAGCAAGAGAACGCAAAAATGATGGGGATTTGCTGCATACCAAAAAAAACAATTAGTGATACTTTTACCAGTGCCCCTTAGTCTCAGGGAAGACCGGCATTTCGTCCAATGTATACAATAAGATTGATGGAAAAGGGCACACAGATTTGAATAAAAAAAGATAATTTATTGTGCCACAGACTACAATGTTTTGGCTGCTGGCCTTTCTTTGCTGGATTTAGTGGGTTTAGCCACTTTACCTGAAAAAGACCAGCAGGCCGAAATGTTGTAGTCTATGGCAGTGCAAGAGAAAACAGGTTGGGGGGGGGGTGGGTTCTCGCAAGGTCGCCGACCCATGGGTGAGGGTCCCCGGTGGAAACTAGTCCTGGACCCCGGGAAAGCTGTCTGTGGCCCATACAAGCTGAGTAACATGTAGAAAGGACACATGTATGTTCAGAATGAGTTAGCATGGTATTTTGAGAGGCATCATAGCAGGTCAGTGCAAGTCAGGGCAGAGCACTGCAAGGTCAGTCAATATGAGTATGAGGAAGGGTCCGATGGAGGAGTTGGAGGGTCCCAGAATATCTCTTAAAGCAGGGGTGTGCAAATCGAGGGGCGCGACATTTTCTTGGGAGGAGGGGCTCGGCGCTTACAGTGGCCCCTCGCTCTTCCCCACAGCATTTAAATTAAATGCCGGAAATCGCGCGCAAGTCCTCTGTAAGTTCCCTTTCCTTGTCTCCGGCGGCTTCTGGCGACAGCAACGTGGCGTCACATGATGTGGCATTGCCATAGCAACGTGATATCACATGACGTCGTTACATCAGAACGTCGGAGACAAGGTGGGGAGGGGGGAGGGGGGAGGGGGGAAAAAGGTTGCGCAACCCTGTCTTAAAGCATTGTCTTGCATACAGATCAGAGGCCAAGAATGGATATGGATATCCGATGTGAAGCCGGAAATAAGACAGAAAAGACCGTTTCGGAGAAGAAGGTGAGTGATGAAATAGCCGTCACTGTGTAACTCTTCCAATTACCTGCAACTTCATGCAGAGAAATAGCAACGCTTGTTTTTAACGTGTTAAGCGCCTAATGGGGAATTCAACTGCTGAGAGGTTAAGGGAGTTACTCACCAAACTCAGCGACGTTTCTGTGTCTCTGTGATAACTCCCCTAGGACATGCCTGAAAACCAGAGGTTACTCAATGTATTTTTGATAAATAGAAATATGACCTTCTGGGGAGGGGTACATAATGGGTACTGGGCCTGGTGAGGTGGGTATAACGGGTACTGGGCCTGGTGAGGTGGGTATAACAGGTACTGGGCCTGGGGAGGGGTGTATTACAGGGTACTGGGCCTGGGGAGGGGTGTATAACAGGGTACTGGGCCTGGGGAGGGGCGTATAACAGGGTACTGGGCCTTGGGAGGGGTGTATAACAGGGTACTGGGCCTGGGGAGGGGTGTATAACAGGGTACTGGGCCTGGGGAGGGGCGTATAACAGGGTACTGGGCCTGGGGAGGGGTGTATAACAGGGTACTGGGCCTTGGGAGGGGTGTATAACAGGGTACTGGGCCTGGGGAGGGGTGTATAACAGGGTACTGGGCCTGGGGAGGGGCGTATAACAGGGTACTGGGCCTTGGGAGGGGTGTATAACAGGGTACTGGGCCTTGGGAGGGGTTGTATAACTGGGTACTGGGCCTGGGGAGGTGGGTATAACGGGTATTTGCCCTGTGGAGGGCGGTATAACGTGGTATTGCGGAGGGGGTATAAGTGGCACAGGAGCTCTTGCGATACAGAGTATCACTGTCCCTGGTTACAAACACTTCATGTCTCCTGCAGGTCAGGACACGCACGAAGGTGGTGCCCTTTGTGCCACCAGACGACGAGGCGGGCTACGAGGCGGACGACGAGGCATACGAAAAAGCGGGCGTCAAGTGGAACAATGAGGTGGGCTACAAGGCGGCCGAGGAGGCAGACGTGGTGTACGATGACCAAGGAGCATACGACAGGTGTGGCCGGATCTGCTGCTTCACCTTTTTTAGGCGGAGGAGAAGACCCCAGGAGCAGGTAGGAGAATACGAGAGGTGCGGACAGATCTGCTGCTTCACCTTTTTTAGGCGGAGAAGAAGCCGGGAGCAGGTAGCAGAGGAGCCAGGGCGTAGATACAGGGGTATTCTAGGGGCCCTGAGAAGTTGGTTTGACCGCAGGAGAGGCAGATAAGATCAGGAAGGCTGCGGGAGGAGCAGGTACTAGAGGGAGATAGGGATATTGGGCGTGAGAGGGTGAGAGAGAACAAGGAGCAGGGCCGGAGCACGGGTTTCATGCGCCCGAGGCGAAACTTAAAATTTGTGCCCCAGTTGTATAAAAAATAACAAGATAAATAAAATAATAAAATAAACAGTGGCGTAGCTATCGGGACTGCAGGGGGTGCGACCGCACCCCAGCGCGACGCAAAATAAAAACAAAAGGGCGCCAAAATACTGGATAAAAAAAAAGAATAATAATTTAAAAAAAAAGATAAATAAATTAGAAATAATAAGAAAAAAAATAATAATGATTATTAATGCGCCCCTAGGACCTTTGCGCGCTAGGCGACCGCCTAATGGCCGGCCGGCCCTGCGAGGTATGCGGGAGGAAAAGGGGTGAATGGGATAGATATGCAGGGGGATGGGGGAGCAGGTGAGTTATACACAGGGGCACAAGGGCCCCATCACCCACATCTCTATATACTTAGTGTGCCCCTGTGTATAACAACGCTGATCTGTGCTGCTCCATCTGATCTCACTGCGCAGTGATCCAGGGACCCTCCGATCGCCATTTAATGGGGTCAGGAAGGAATTTTTTTCCCCCATTGCACAGCAGGGGTTATGTTTCGCCTTCCTCTGGATCACAGCAACAAATTGCCCTTTGTGCATGAATTATCAGTGAGATCTTTATACACCCTGCATTGGTCTTCACTCCTTTGCTGCCGGAGGGGCCTGCAGTGCATTGCTCTGCGTGTTACTATATTGCTCTGCAATGTGCTGCAGGCCCCTACCAGCAAAGAGATTCATTATTTCAATAAAATACTCTCTTTAATCCAACCTATGTGTAGTGTCTTTTCTATCCGTTGTATCTATTGCTAACAGCTCAGTGATTCTTCCCCAGGTCATTGCACTAGTGTCACGCTGCCAAGCCGGGTGTGAGGGAGATTTATAGGGTCACATATACACTTCTGCCAAAACACGAGTGCAAACAGGAAGCCCCTCTGATCTCATATCTTTTATTACACAAAACGGTATCTAAAAAGGTAAAAAGAACATACATGGGATTCTGCTACAAATATCTCTCTAATTACAAACCAATTAGCAAATCATTCAGATTAGAGTCGAGCGAAAAGAAAGGGTTAAGTATCTCATGTACACTATATGCAGTGCAGGCTGTTCTGCGCATTACATGCAGGGGACAACGTTTAGGGGATATAAGTAATGCTGATCTCAGAGCTGACCGGCTGACCTGCTCTTCTGGCTGACCGGAGGACCTGCTCTTCTGGCTGACCGGCTTCCCTTCTTCCAGCTAACTGACCTGAATTGTGGCCCCTGTATCTCCCAATTAAACGTTTTATTGGCATATTCTTGTTTGACTCGTTCTATACAGACATTTTCTATATATTCATTGTGGGATTTGATAACATCTGTAAGATCTCTCAGAATATCACATTCTGTACGTTTGTGCTGAATATTTTTCCATTCTCAATTTACTTAATATTAGTTTTTGGCTTCAATTATTTATATCGAGCCCAAAATACCTTTATACAGGATGCTGTTCCCTTTATCCCACAAATGCTGCTTCATTAAAGCCCGTGGGTGGCACTTAATGCATTCTCAGACTTTTAGGCAACATCCCTAATTTCCAAACGTGGGATAAAATCTGTGCATATTTAAATGGTTAATTTTTCCATTTTTCCATTGTGACAAAATATCAATTTTCTCACTCAGACTACTAAATCCCTCCCCAAAAATATCCGTTTCACATAAAAGTGTGTGCGCGTCTCCTTCCGCCTAACTGGCACGTCGTCCTTACGGGCGCCACTCCTTGCAACTCCACGCTGCCCTCCAGTGGTAAAAGAAATAAGATACATTTACTGTACTCGTCTGGCAGCTGCTCCCGTATAAGGTGGGTAACTCTGTATTAGGGGTCTTGGTAGAGTATATTTTATACTTATGTCGGATAGATGAGAAAATAATATTCCTAACAGGTTATTGTGAGAGGCCTTGGATCTGATCCTATATGCACGCAGCCCTCGCCTCTCTGACCTTGAACACATACTTCAATCTGATTTTTTGAGACTTGAAACTGGATTTCCCAAAACAAACTGATTTTAAACACTGACAAGACTGTAACAATGGTATTTGGGACCAGAGCTAAATTGCTAAAGCTGCCAATGACAGAGCTTCAGATAAAAACCAGCTCTAATACCATCCTAGCCCCTGTTACTTGTTTGAAATATCTGGGCATATAGTTCAACTCCCATTTAACATTTGGGATGCACATTGATACCCTGACATCCAAATCCTATGCCAAACTAGGTGTACTTTACAGGAACAAATCCTCCCTAAGGCCCTCATGCAGTAAGCAGCGATAAGCCACTTATCACCAGTTTATAGCCAAAAAAGCCTACAGCGATTCAGAAAGCCCAGAGAAGCTGGCGATTAGAGCAAAAATAACCGGGGTTTTTTTGCCGGAAAATAAATAAATAAATAAAATCGGCAGACGCGCGGTGATAAGCCACTTTTCAGCACTGATCGCCAGTTTTTCAAACACGCTCAATTCTATAAGCCCTGATCAGCTTATTGCGGCTGATCGCCACTTTAAAATTGCTGTTCCTTCTCCAAATTGTCCCGCCACAAAAGTTGGCAAGAAGGTGGGGTGAAGCTGCGATGAAAATAACATGCATGTGTCCCAGAGCTGATATCCATTAATATCAGCACCAGAGACCCCCGGCATGAATCCGATGCATAAAAAATGCATTTACAGGCAACTTCATTACCGCCAAGGCAATGAAGGGGTTATACACCCGTGCCAGGCTTATTGTGGGTAGCGGGGGTGGGTGAAGGTGGTATTTGGCCCTGGGTGGGTGTTTAGGCCTTGCCAGGGGGTTGCAGGATGACTTAACCTCTTCTTTAACTTCGTGGTTAATACCGCTAAGGTAATGAAGGGGTTAACCCCTCCCGCTACCCCCCCCCCCACCCGGTAGGCCTAAACACCCATCCTTGGGGCCAATACCCCGTTCATCCACCCCCACTACCCACAATAAACAAAAATACACATAACAGCACCACTAGCCACCTCCTAGGTCCCTAATAAACCATTACAATATTCATAAAACCATTATTTTGTTTACACCCAGGATTATTACATGGGATTAGGGCTATGTTATTCAGTGAGGGGTTGTATGTTTGTATTCGTAGGGACAGGCAAGGCCGGAGTCAGATGGGTTTCTCCTGCCTCTGTCCTCCCTGTCTCCTGACCCTTCCTGTAGCCGGACAAAGAAGAAGAAGCAGGCACACGGTCTTACTCAAAGGAGGTTTAATATGCCATAAAGTCCAACGTTTCGGCAGTCTAATACTGCCTTTCTCAAGGTGAAGGCTACCAAACACAAGAAAACAGTCACAATATATACCACCCCCCTGATACTCTCCCCGCTCTGCCACATAACCAGGATGTTGACGCCCCCTAGTGACGTCAGAGCTACCATATGGCGCCCCCTAGTGATGTCAGAGCTACCATATGGCGCCCCCTAGTGACGTCAGACGTCTAGGTCTAAATCCCTGGCAATACAGCATAGAGCTGTCTTGGAGGAATGCAGCCACACCTCTCCCCAGACTGAACACTCCCCCATGATGACGTCAGCGTGACCCGCCCGTCGGGGGGAAGGGGGGGGTGTGCACCAATCAAGACTGTACTCACAGGGCTGGACAAAGATGTATCCGTCGCCATGGGATCAGTGTCAGAGCAGGGAGGAGTGACACACTCCTATAAATCACCCTGAAAGTGTAAATAAACCACACACCAAAATATTCATAAAGCATATGTGCACAAAACTAATACAGCAATATACTATTAAAAACATGTGACTGTATACTGCTGATGACATCAGTATAATCCTGCAAAGTTACCGTGAAATGCCACATAAGAATATGCAGTACATCAGTATTTAGAATATACTAGTGTGTATACCTAGTCAGAAATGGGTACACACAGCCAGGGGGGGGGGGGGGGAGAAGGGAGGGAGGGAAGGGAAAAAAAACACACAAAAAGGATAATTTTCCCAATAGGTAAGTGCAGAGTCCATGGATGGTGCAAGATCAAATATGCCTGTAGAAAGACAAAAAATTACCTTCTATTAAGGAAGCATTTTAAATTCTGTTGCTCATTAAGACCCATACCGTTGCTGGTATTTAAAGCATGTATCCAGAATGCTTCACGTCTCAATAAGAAAGTCTCCCTATCTGGAGTAAGAAAATGTGAAAAGATATAGTGCGCTACTACAATCAATAAAAGTGAGGTGATATAGTGATGTACAAAAAGAGGTGACCTTTAAACACGTAGAGTATATGGAACGTCTGCAGCTGTGGCACCAGGGATGGCTCAAATACCCCCTAATAGCAAACAGAAATACAAAAAAACACAGCGCACAACGCTCATAGTGCATTAAAAATTATATTAGTAACCACAAAATAAAGGTGAGTATTAAGCGTACATTTAGATAGAAAAAACAATCATTTCAGGGTTAATGTTACCCAAGCACCAACGGACGCCAATAGAGATGTCGTGGCTCTCTCCTTCTCAATCCCTCAGCCTCGGGGGTAGGGCCTGGGTGGTCTTCCAATCGGTTAGCTGTTAGTACAGCCCTCAGCCTCAAGGTAGTACTTAGGAGGTCTCCAGTTCAGCTGAACAGCAGTACAGCCAATTCGCCGTGCCACGCAATAATGTCTTTCACTGTTCCAGTCTCTGTAGCAGCGGAGCACACGCTGTGGGGCGTCTATTTTTAATTTTTATGATTCTCCCGCTTTGGGGGGTGACTGAATTGACTACCGGTAGTCAGACTGTTACAGACCGAGCAGCTCATGCATCTAAAGTTACCCGGTCTGCCACCCTCCAGAAAATGAGGAGTTCTGTAGTTACCCTCATTATCTGCATGTATCAGGCTATCCGCCAGATTCCTCCCTCTTTTGAATGCCACCATTGGTGGTACACAGCAACTTTCAGATAATATATCATCATTTTGCAGAATATGCCAGTGTTTAAGACTGGTAGATTTAATAAAACCACCAGCTTGACTGTACGTAGTAAGCAGGAAGGAAAAGACTTGGATCACAACTATGAAAAAACGAGAACTGGAGGCTAATAGAAAAAATAACAAATTATTTATTGGGACATAACTAATTAAAAAGAGAAACCTCTCGCATGGTGCGCTTTATCAAAGAGTAGTTTCACTGGTCTTAATCAAACTCTTATATGGTTTACACCCTCAAAAGCACCGCCCACCTGTGTCCAGGTAAACACAAACCCCCAGGACACAAATTCCCTGTGAAATGAAACACAGGAAAGGGGCGTAATGCTCAGAGGGAAGAGATCCACATAGAGGGAATAAACAGGTAAAAAATTAATAAAAAAGACCAATCACATACAAAAGAAATATCAATAACACATATATATCAACTGTGGAAACATAAACATACACATGTCCAAATCTATAGTGAATATTCAATGTATATTTAACCCATTGATTTGTTAATTTTAATATCATAAGATGGCATATGAATGGTATATCATCAAACGCCTAGACACAATAGATATGGTTTAAAGGACATATGTAAAACACAATATTATTCTAGAAAAAAGTAAATATATAGTTAGAAAAAGGAAAACAAATAATAAATAATAAAGAAGAATAGATGCCAAAAGAAAATGTAGGACAATTGAATTCATTAATAAATATATATCTTATTTGATCACTAGAAAGCAGAAAAAAATGACAATAATAAATAACTTAATAAACAGACAATCATTATTATCATCGTGAGACGGAAGCATAGCAAGAATACTCATACAAAATGTTCATGAAAAATGTTTTAGATTTAAAATTTGTCCCTGAAGAAGCTCCTTTGCTGGAGGGAAACGCGCGTTGGACGCGCAATGTTGTCAGTCTCCTACTTGGAGCTGTTTTAATGTAGTGTCAGCAGTCTCCTGGCTCTAACTGTGTTGATCCCATTAGTTAGTTATTTATTTAATCCTTTAATTTTATAGTGAGTGTGCCTGCTTTCCTTGCACAGCACTGCCGTGTCTGGCAGGTCTATGCTGCAGTGTATGTACTAAGTGAACTTAAAGTGATTTGTTACCGGCGCTAACCACACCCAATCTGTGATAAAATAGTGCACAAAATTAAAATTCAAAATAAAATGTGTCAAGGTGATCACTGATCAAATTCTCAACCTTCCAGGAATGTGTACAGATTCCTTTCAATAGTAGCTTGTCCGGGATGGGAAGGGAGCGAAGATAGCAGGGATACACCATGAAAAATAAAAAATAAATGCATACAATAGTGTAATAAGTTCTTTTCAATCTGGATAAAACATGTATGTCTTGGCTCTATAGCAATGCCTACTTACAGCAGGTCAAAAGGTAAAAAGCATTGATCTACACAGCAGGTAGAAAGGTGTCAGGATCTTCAGGAACAACAGCCCAGGTTTACAGCATAAGAAATCAGCACCTCAGCTCAGACGTCAGTAGATGTGAGTGGATCAGAGACATGCAAAAGAAAGGCAGACCATAGTGTCGATCGTGCATAAAATTTATATAAACAAACAACAAATTTTAGGAATTGTACTCACATTGTGTACATAATCATAGTTCACATAAGGCTTTACTTGAGGCAAATGGAGTGCTGGTTCAGTGTGGAGCAGCTCACCGGGGATCTTCTCCTCAATGAATGCTCCTGAGGAAGTTGTCTAGTACGACGAAACGCGTAGAGCCACTTTCATTGCTGCAGCTGCTCTTTCTACTGAAGGCTTCAGAGTTGCTGAGTTCCCCCACCGTTTGCCTCCAAGACCGGATGCCGTCACCCCAACAGCGGATGTGACGTCAGACGCCATCTCCCACCCGGTCTGTTGTGAGTCTAAGGAGAAGATCCCCGGTGAGCTGCTCCACACTGAACCAGCACTCCATTTGCCTCAAGTAAAGCCTTATGTGAACTATGATTATGTACACAATGTGAGTACAATTCCTAAAATTTGTTGTTTGTTTATATAAATTTTATGCACGATCGACACTACTATGGTCTGCCTTTCTTTTGCATGTCTCTGATCCACTCACATCTACTGACGTCTGAGCTGAGGTGCTGATTTCTTATGCTGTAAACCTGGGCTGTTGTTCCTGAAGATCCTGACACCTTTCTACCTGCTGTGTAGATCAATGCTTTTTACCTTTTGACCTACTGTAAGTAGGCATTGCTATAGAGCCAAGACATACATGTTTTATCCAGATTGAAAAGAACTTATTACACTATTGTATGCATTTATTTTTTATTTTTCATGGTGTATCCCTGCTATCTTCGCTCCCTTCCCATCCCGGACAAGCAGTGTATGTACTACCATTATCACTGCATTTGCCAGCTTTATCACTCTAGCACTCTTATTTTAACACACTAAAGTCTCCATTATAGTGCGCAGTGCTGGCTGATCTAGCAAGGTAGCTGGACATTTAACCCATTGGCCACTCACTTGTGTACATCTATACACTTCCATTATTGGGTCTCACCGTTGCTCCAGAGGGGTTAACACCCTGACTCCTAGCAATCTGTGTCCTCCATATCCCACCATTATTAAGTGGTTAAATGGGATAGTATGAACTTATAACTGACGACAAGGTTGCCTGATAGCGTTGATTTAATATATTTTTAATTCACATTACACATTACTTTGGTAATATGTTTTAAGTAAATTTATTAAAAGTTAATTTTTACACTGTTATGGTGTGCATTTAAGTGAATTCTTTTAGGGGGCACATCCATTTTGTGTTTCCCTTCACCTTTTCTAGATCCCATTCTGTATTAATTCCTGCAGGGGATAATGTATCCAAAGAATGGATCCAAAACATCTCCCGCTGGTTGAGGAGCTTTAATCTATCACCCCCTCTCATGGGCATGGGCACCAGTTCTACAGCAGAAAAATGAACATTTGATAGACCTCCTGAAGGACAGTCAGTAAAATGTTTTGAAACTGGTAACATGAAATCTTTTCTTTTAATGGAACGTATATGCTCCATGATTCTGTTTTTAACAGGGCGTATAGTGCAGCCCACGTACCCTTGGCCACAGCCACAGGTAAGAAAGTATATGACAAATTGTGAGTCACAATTAATAAAGGATGGGATCCTATAGTTCTTTTTAGAATAAATAGTCTTAATAGACTTAATTGGTTTCGCATAGCAGCAAACGCAACATTTTCCACATTTAAAAAAACCTTTTATTTTAAACAGATTTGTTAGACTTCTTAGAGTCAAACAATCTTGGAGAAAGATAGTCAGATAAGGATTTGGATTTCCTAAAAGTAATGGCTGGACCCTGGTTAACTGAACTATGTAGGTCCTTATCAAGAGTGAGGGTCCCCCAATGTTTATAAATGATAGAACGAATCTGTTCAGCCTGGCGACTAAACTGGGTGACAAATAGAGCAGACGTCACTCGATCCAATTCATGTTTCTTCTTGAACTTCACAGACGAGTTCGATAACAAATCGATCCTGTTTGTAGATTTGACACACAGATATGCTGCTTCAATATCAGTGTGATTATATTTTCTTTGAGCAAATCGAGTTTTTAATTCCTCTGCTTGATGCTCAAATAAATCGTCATTTGAACAAAGCCGTCTTAGTCGAAGGAATTCAGCCTTGGGTATACTTCGAATGAATGATTTAGAATGACTGCTGTCTGCTTCCAATAAAGTATTACGTGAATGAGGCTTTCTAAAAATGTCCGTTTGAATAGTGCCTGTCGTGTCAATAAATAAAGTAATGTCTAAATAATTGATGTGATTCATGTGTTCTTCATAAGTAAATTTAAGATTTAAAGAATTAGTATTAAGTGTATGAATAAAGGCATGCAGTGATAATAAATCCCCATCCCAAATCATAATCAAATCGTCAATATACCGTTTATAGAAAATAATCTGATGACGAAAAGAATTATCAGCACCGAAAATGTGTGTGGATTCCCAAAGACCCACAAACAAATTAGCATAAGAGGGGGCAAATGACGTCCCCATAGCAGTACCCCGTGTCTGAAGATAAAATTGTGCATCAAAAGAAAAATAATTATGGGTGAGCAGAAACATAATAGAATCCAAAAGAAAGGCACGTAATGAAATGGACAATGTAGAAGCATCAAGAAAAAATTCCACTGCTCGAATCCCTTGCTCGTGATCTATGATTGAGTAAAGTGACATCACGTCCAATGTCACCCATCTAAAAGTCTTTTTCCAACTAACATTTTTTATATCTTAAAAACAAAAATAAAATAAATAACGAAAGAAAACAGAAATAGTCCTTGGCGCACTATCTGGTATATAAACCTGACAGAAAAATGAAGTCCAAAGATCTTGGTAGTGAGGATTGTTGGTCCGGAATCCAATCGTACTCAAAGTCCTCTGAGGTGGTGGAATCAGATTTGTGCGAATGATGCTTTAATGCATGCCAGACCAATATGATTGGGTTCAAAGCTGGATCTTAATGAATGTTGCAGATGTGTTTTGGGGTCAATGTCTTGGAAGGACTGGTGACCACTCCAGATGTGAAGTATTCAGAAATGTTACGTTCTTCCCTCTGAGCAATAATGACCTTCTGTATGTAGACTCTCTAATATGAGGAAAAAGCCTTAATGGACTGGTCATGCACAGCTGCATCTAAAGACTTAGTAAACAATTATTTGGAAGTCTGACAGGGAGGAGGAGTCAGACTTCCAAATAATTGTTTACTAAGTCTTTAGATGCAGCTGTGCATGACCAGTCCATTAAGGCTTTTTCCTCATATTAGAGAGTCTACATACAGAAGGTCATTATTGCTCAGAGGGAAGAACGTAACATTTCTGAATACTTCACATCTGGAGTGGTCACCAGTCCTTCCAAGACATTGACCCCAAAACACATCTGCAACATTCATTAAGATCCTGCTTTGAACCCAATCATATTGGTCTGGCATGCATTAAAGCATCATTCGCACAAATCTGATTCCACCACCTCAGAGGACTTTGAGTACGATTGGATTCCGGACCAACAATCCTCACTACCAAGATCTTTGGACTTCATTTTTCTGCAGGTTTATATACCAGATAGTGCGCCAAGGACTATTTCTGTTTTCTTTCATTGTTTGTTTTATTTTTGTTTTTAAGCTATTGTTGTACTTACCTTGTGGATAGGTTTGTGGTTTTTCAATCCTTAGGCAGCCGTCTTCTCAGTTTGTTATATTAGTCTGTAGAATTCACTAGTTTATTGTTGTATCTTTGTAAGGGAATTCCAACATTTAGAGCACTTATCCATCATTATCGTGTATTGTTAAGTTAGGCTAATAGGTTAAGCGCTTAGTATATGTTTAGTTTAATTTTTTCTATCATAACATTTTTTATAGCGGATAAAAGATCCATAGAATCTCTCAGAAAAGAAGGCAGATTTTTTACCAGTGGCTGTAAAAAACCATCAATGTAGCGTGATAACCCATCTCCCAAAGATCCAATACTGGCCACAATGGGCCGCCCAGGAGGGCGGACAAGTGACTTATGGATCTTTGGGAGATGGTGGAAGATGGGCACAATAGGTGAGGCATTGTAGAGAAACTCATATTCCTTTGTGTTAAGTACAAATAGGGCCTTTCCTTCTTCAAGAATCTCTTTCAAAAGGTGTAAAAACTCACATGTGGGATCATGTCAATTTTGTATAAGATTCAACATCCTCAAGTAATCTAAGTGCCTCTGCCTGATAATCTGAAGAAGAGGGCACCACAATGGCCCCTCCCTTATCAGCCTTTTTGATTGTAATAGACCTATCTTCCCTGAGGGCAATCATCTCCTGGAAGTCAATATCTGACAGATTCGTTTTATTTAAAGAGGGAACCCCCCGGGGTACAATACCCCTAGCCAATAACCTGAGATCCCTCTCAACCAGCTTCTCAAAGGTCTTAATATTATGATTGTTAAAAATATGAGGGCAAAAGGTTGATTTCTTCTTAAGACCTAAGTGTAATTGCCCAAAGAAGCTGAATGAGGAAGGGATCTCAGGCTCCAAATCCTGATTTTGTTCATCATAAAGATCTCTAAGATCTGATAAAGCACATTGTTCACGAAATGAATGCAAATCCAAATTCTCCATTGAAACATCAATACCATCAACATTCTCAGCTAGACCTCTATCAGTGGAATATAGTGGAACCTCTGTTGTCCCTTTTTTCTATTAAAATATTTTTTAAGAGACAATTTGCGAATTAATTTTTGGAGATCAATGATGGTATTGAATAAATTAAAATCTTGGTATGGGGCAAAATTTAAACCTCTATTTAGAACCGCAATCTGGTCATCTGTAAGAGTCTTATGTGAAATGTTGATAACATTATCCACAACTTCTCCTATGCATATTTCTTTCTTTTGCTCGATCCCCCGGATCCCCCTCCCCCTTCTCTTCTTTGATGATCTCCTTGTCCTCTTTCGTTTTTTGACTCCTTTTGAAACAAGGAGTATGAAGGTTTATCTTCTTTCCGAGAGGGCATCATAACAGATTTTTGTGAAGAGTCGGTTTCAGGGGAGGTAGATCTAACTCGCCAATTATCATCATCATCACAAAAGGAAACGCCTAGTGAACGACTCTCATAGTCAGAACCATCTGACTCAAAACTGGAAGCGTTTCCATGGCGTTTTAGGATGGATTTATTCGGGTTCTTGGAGTCACCTTGTTTTTTATTATTCTGATATTTAGAACCAGATTTTGGTTGTGGCTTTTGTGCGTTTGTAGTGTAGCGTTGCCATATATAAACTTGCTGCTTCTCATAGTCTATCTTGTCCCTATCAAACTTTTGTTGTTTCTTAATCATTAGAGACTTTTCCATAGCACCCACGTTGCTTAAAAGTGTTTGGTCATATTTAATAAAATTCTCCATTTTTCTGCAACCTTTCAATTTATCCTGTAGGACTTTCACATTGGCTCTCACTTTCTTTTTTTTAATTTAGCTTATACTTAATGATCAATTTGATTAGCTTAAATGAGCAATGATCTAATATGGCTTTCCAGTCATTCTCAAAATCTTTATTAATAAAGCCAAAGGACGGTACCTTTTTCAAGCGTAAGCCTCACGGAATCCTTTTAACTCTAGCATAGTTCTCAAGAGTGGTAATGTCCCACCAATACCTAATGTCCTGTGATAACAGTTTTTCCAATGTAAGGAAGTGGGTAATTAAGTCAGCAGGCTCTTCACAGATGAAATTAGCACCTTCATCAAAAACTGACTCTGCCCTCCTCTGACGGTGAGTGTCTCCACAGTTAAAGGCATAGGTATCAGTAACCCCTTCCTCATCCTCCACTTCTACATAATCTTCCATAATAAAAAACACACAGGATAGGAATAGCACGAATACTCACTCCAGAGAAATAAAAAAAAATGTTCCACAGAAAGAAAAAATGTGAATAAATAGATGCCACAAAAAATAAATAAATAAATGGTTAGAAAAAAAAATAACGATAGCACTCCAGTTCTCAAATCACCAATTAAGTGATTACATACATATTCACGGGGTATAAGCCTCTTCTTATAATGTCAATAATGAAAGTCTTAATTCCAGGCTGAGCAGCCGTGGCCAAACCAGCAATATGCGAAGCAGAGGAAAAGACCTCCCAGCCCAATGTTACAATCCTGGTAGATAGCGTGTATCACGCGCATGCTGTATTAACCCCCAGCAAAATGAATCCTTAGAGGGACCAAGGGCCCATCGTGTCCAGTGTTTTCCCGTTCAATGTGATCAAGGATTCATCACAGCTACAGTGCTTATTCCTACATGGTTGGTCTCCGATGTGCTGGGGGTTAATACAGCCTGCGCGTGATACACGCTGTCTACCAGGCTTGTAGCGTCGGGCTGGGAGGTCTTTTCCTCTGCTTCGCTTATGACTGTACGTAGTGGTAAATACAAGCCTGTCCTCCTTCTTATTTTTGGTAGCACTTACCTCTTTATCCAGTGCCCGGTCTAACACAGCAGGAGGATATCCCCTAGCCAGGAATCTACTACGTAGTTCTCCAATAGCTGGTTCAATATTATCCTTCCTGCTCGTGATTTTGCAGACCCGGACTTTCTGTGAAAAAGGTAATGCATCAATAAGAGAAGGAGGATGATGGTTATCTGCCCTTAAAATGGCATTTCTGTATGTATCCTTTCTAAAAAGATCAGTATGTAACTCCCCATTAGTCTGTGTAATGAGGACATCTAAAAAAGAGAGTTGCTGTGTACCACATCATCTGAAAAACACGGTGGAGGCAGTGATGGCATGGGCATGCATGGTTTACAATGGCACTGGGTCACTAGTGGTTTTTGATGATGTGAACGAAGACAGAAGCAGCCGGATGAATTCTGAAGTGTATAGGGATATATTGTCTGCTCAGATTCAGCCAAATTCAGTGAAGTTGATTGGACGGCGCTTCACTTTACAGATGGACAATGACCCAAAACATACTGCGAAAGAAACCCAGGATGTTTTTAAGGCAAAGAAGTGAAATATTCTGCAATGGCCGAGTCAATCACCTGATCTCAACCCGATCGAGCATGCATTTCACTTGCTGAAGACAAAACTTAATGCAGAAAGACTCACGAACAAACAACAACTGAAGACAGCTGCAGTAAAGGCCTGGCAAAGCATCACAAAGGAGGAAACCCAGCGTTTGGTGATGTCCATGCGTTCCAGACTTCAGTCATTGCCTGCAAAGGATTCTCGACAAAGTATTAAAAATTAACATTTTATTTATGATTGTGTTAATTTGTCCAATTACATTTGAGCCCCTGAAATAAGGGGACTGTGTATGAAAATGGTTGCAATTCCTAAACGTTTCATACGATATTTTTGTTCAACCCCTTGAATTAAAGCTGAAAGTCTACACTTCTATTGCATCTCAGTTGTTTCATTTCAAATCCATTGTGGTGGCGTACAGAGCCAAAATTATGAAAATTCTGTCAGTGTCCAATTATTTCCGGACCTAACTGTGTGTGTGTGTGTGTGTGTGTGTGTGTGTGTGTGTGTGTGTGTGTGTGTGTATATATATATATATATATTTTTTTTAATGATAGGGATGTAAAGTAGGTTTGTAAATGAAAAAAAAAAATATGAAACCCTTAATACAGCTGAATCCCGTTATAACGCGGTGCTCTTGGTCCACATAATGAGCACGTTATAACCAGGATCGCGAAATGGTCGGCGCAATCAGGAAGAACGGTTCTGCGAGGACTTACCCGGCATCTGCAGCTCTCTCCACTTCATCAGGCTCCAAGGTGCTTACATACGCTCTCCCAAGCTTTCAATTTGACTGACTTTTGAGCGCAGGAGGGTCACATGACCCTTCTCTGATCAATGACAGCCCAACAGTGAATACATTTTATATAATACACATGCGGGAATTGAACCCTGATCACCCATGGACTGCACTGTGCAGTAGATGTTACGTTTGTTTATAGAGTCAGATTCATCACACCAATACTGTGGTGTAGCAGCTAGAGAATTGCACCAGCATATGAAAGATCATGGGTTCAATTCCCGCATGGTGTAGGGGTGTGTGTATATATGTGTATCAGCGTGTGTCTGTTAGCAATAATGCATTGAATATTATATAAAAATAAAACCTTGGAGATGTTTTTAAATCGGGAGCCACGCTCAGACAGCATTAAAAGCGGATTCGCGCTATAGCAGATTGCGCTATAACGGGGTTGAGCTGTACTAATATTTTGACCACAGGGTAAACGGGTTGGAGTAAGCCATGCTTCTTATCTGTACCAACATTAAATACCCAAGGGTTTAAAGATTGGTACATGTCTGGAGTGTTTATATCTAGCTAGCACCAACACTGTCCTGGGTTTCCATTACTCAATGCAATATAAAAAAATGTTTTTTTTTTTTTTCAACTTTAAATTTTTATTGGAAAGTACAAATAAAGCCAATGTTCCACAGCCCATTATTACATTTCCAGTTTTGTTAAACACATGTAATGACGCCTAGAAGACACATCCACTTAACACTTTACAAACAAGACCAGACGAACTTGACAAGGGGACAGGGAAAGAGGTTAGGGGTGGGAGGGAGGTGGTAGGTTGCCAGGCTCTGGTGCAGTTTTTTAGATATCTCTTGTTCAACCTTTTAGGCAATAGCTAAGGGTTTTAACTGGGACAGGTTCTTCTGAGGTTTCTTTCTTTTATTTGTTTTTCCCTATTCTATGACTACATGAAGGTCTGCTAACTGTGCGTCGCTGAGTCGTGTTGTCTAATCTGCCCTTAAAGGAGAACGCACCTAGTTTAATTAGTGCAAGATTGAGGTGGCGTCCACTCCTGGGATGTCTACCTGGGTCAACCATGGATCCCAGACCTTTAGAACATTTGTGCCGGAGTCATTAACTAAACTCGTTAATTGTTCCATCCGGCAGACATGCCAAATTCTGTTTTTGATCTTAGGGATAATTGGTATCTCCTGCTGTTTCCATAATGCTGCGATCTCACATCTTGTGGCTGTAGCAAAATGCGCGATTAATTTATGCGACGCATTTGACAGACCCTGGATCCGCATGCCCAATAGGAACAGCCACGGGTCCAGGGGGATCTCCAAATCGAGAATCCGCTGAATCCAATCTCTGATTTGTTCCCAAATAGGGGCCCCCTTAGTGCAAGACCACAACATATGTCGGAGGTCAGCTGCTTCCCCACACTGTTTAGGGCAGAGAGGGGAGTAGCCTTTTACAAATTTCGCTAAGCGCGTCGGAGTGTAATACCACCTCATAAGGACTTTATATGCGTTCTCCTTTAATGTGGTGCAGATTGAGCTTTTCGCCGCCGCCTGTATAATTCTGTCCCATTCGTCGTCCTCTAAAGTCTCTCCTAGGTCTGATTCCCAGTGTCTCATGTAACTCAGTCTATTGTCAATGGGCGACTTCTGGCAGATCACTTCCCTGTACATTCTAGATGTGAGTCCCCTTGTGTCCGTATCTCTGGAACACAGCTGCTCAAAATTTGTTCGCGCCGGTCGAATTGGCGTTTTATTGTAGAAATCTCTGATCTGGAGGTACCTAAAAAATTTGTTTGGGATATTCTTAGAGGATTTAATTTGGTCAAATGTTTGTATGGTCGTTATGCCCTCCAGATCTTTTAGACGGGAGAAGCCCTTCTGAGTCCATATCAAGAAATTTTTGCTATTCAGGTCCGGAGCGAAGTCTGGGTTGCCCACTATTGGTGTCATTAATGATGTTTTGGTAGTCAAATTACATTTGAATTTCGTGGCCTCCCAAACTTATAATGAATTGACCATGGTCTGCAGCGGATTGTTCATCTTGCGTACCCCTTCTCTGGGTAGCCAGATTAAATTTCGGATTTCAATTGGTGCACAGCATCTCTTCTCCAACTCAACCCATCTCCGTAGGCTTGGGTCTGTGTGCCATTGGAAAATCTGCCCTAATTGGGCTGCTTTATAGTAGGCCTGCAAGCAAGGCACCGCTCACCCTCCGCAGGATGAATGGGACGTTTTAATATTCCTTTAGCAATTCTTGGGTTTTTCCCGTTCCAAATAAATTTTATAATTTTTGACTGGAGGGAGAGGATGTCCGCCTGCACCAAAGGGATAGGGAGACTCTGGAAAAGATATAGCATCTTTGGGAGGAGATTCATTTTCACGCTATGTATCCTCCCAATCCATGAGATGCTCCCCTTCATCCAGGTTCGGAGATCCTCCCCCAGCGTCTTTATGATCTTGGGGAAATTTGCTTTATATAAAGTTTTGTACTCCCTTGTGAGATAAACCCCTAAATATTTGATAGCGGAGGGTTGCCATTTGAACTGAAAATTGAGGTCAATCAGTTTTTCAACTTCTTTTGGTAGATTAATATTGAGGGCTTCTGATTTAGACTGATTGATCTTAAATCCCGAAATTTGGTTAAATTTGCCCAGTATGTTGAATACATTTGGGAGAGATGTGAGAGATTTGGCTATTGTGAGAATGACATCGTCCGCATATAGAGCGGCTTTGTGCATTTGGTCTCCCACAGGGATACCAGAGATATCTGGGTTATTTCTGATGTGTGCCGCCAAAGGCTCTATACATAAGGCGAACAGTAGTGGCGACAGCGGGCATCCTTGACGTGTTCCGCTTTTGATTTCAAACTGTTCTGAGGGGAAACCTTGATATCTCACTCTTGCTGTTGGGTTTTTATACAACGCCAGGATGGCCTGCAGGAGGCGTCCCTCAAAGCCAAATGCTCTCAGTGTTTCCGATAGGTAGGGCCAATCTATTCTATCGAAGGCTTTTTCAGCGTCCAGACTTAACACCATGGAGTGAATTTTTTCTTTTTGGGCCAGATCAATTAGGTCAATAATTCTCCTGGTGTTATCTGCCGCTTGTCTACCTCCGATAAACCCTACTTGATCCGTGTGAATTAACCCGGGAAGAACACTACCCACCCTGTTGGCTATAAGTTTAGAGTATATTTTGAGGTCCAAGTTAATCAGTGAAATGGGCCGGTAGCTCTTACAGTCTGCCGGGTCCTTTCCGGGTTTATGGATCACCGATATTGAGGCTTGGAGCATTTGTGCTGGGAATGAGGCCCCTGCTAAGATTTCATTGAATAACTTTAACATGTGGGGGGCTAGAATTTTTAAATATTTATTGTAATATAAGTTCGAAAAGCCATCTGGCCCTGGGGCTTTAGCCGGTTTTAGTGCTTTGATGACCCCAGAGAGTTCCTCCATCGTGAAGTCCGACTGGAGTGCCTCCCTTTCGCATCTCTTCAAAATGGGTAAATGTGCCTCTATTAAGAAGGTCCGTAAATCCTCCTTTGTTTTCGGATTATGGGTTACCTTATCTCCATTGTATAATATTTCGTAATACTTTTTGAATTCCCCTGCTATGTTCGCTGGGATGGAGGTAAGGTCCCCATCTTGGTTTCGAATTGCGTGAATGTGATAGTTTGGAAGCTTGTTTTTTTAGCTTATTGGCAAGTAGTGTGTCAGGCTTGTTAGCTTTTTCATAAAATTTCCGCTTGGACCAGGTCAATTCCTTCTCGGCCTGGGCGGAGAGGAGGAGGTTAAGACTAGTTTTAGTGGCTAGTATTTGAGTTAACGTGTGGGCATTCTTATTTTTTTGTGGAGGGAGGAAAGCTCTGCTAGCTGTTCCTCTAGCTTCAAAATTTTTCCCTCCCGTTCTCTTTTCCGTTTAGCGGCCAGATTCATAATGACCCCCCTGAGGGTAGCCTTATGGGCCTCCCACAGTCTGGAGTGCGTAGCCACACTCCCCTCATTCTCCTCGAAGTATTGTGTGAGCTTTTCCCCAATTTCCACCTGTAGGGCTGGGATTTTCAGCAAGATTTCGTTTAGTTTCCAGTTCGCTCTAGGTCTGTCTAGTGGGATTAGTGTGCACCGCAGCTCTATAGATGCATGGTCTGACCATGAAATATCATGGATCTCGGTGCGAGAGACCCCAGGGACCATTCTGTTGGATACAAGGAAGTAATCTATCCTGCTATATGTGTCATGTGGGTGTGAGTAGAAGGTGTATTCTCTCAGTCTCTGGTGTTGTTCCCTCCAGATGTCGAGTAGTTGGCAGTCACGTAACCCTTTTTTAATTGTTAGTATGTCAGATCTGTGTGTAATATTAGTGGATGAACATCTGTCAAGGTCCTCCCGTAGTGCCCTGTTCAAGTCTCCAGCGACAATGATATTACCTCTGGCCACTTTGTTGAGTTTCCCAAAGAAGGTAGAGAAAAAAACGGGGGCCGTCTCATTAGGGGCATATATTGTTGCTAGAGTAATTGGGAACCCTTGGATTGCACCTCTTACTATGAGGAATCTGCCCTCTTTATCTTTGAAAGTCCTATCGGGTACGAACGGTATTCTTTTATGAATTAGTATGGCCACCCCTTTTTTTTTGACTTTCGCGGAAGACAAAAAGTGTGTCGGGTAGTCCTTATCCAGGAATTTGGGGTAGTTGTCTTGAGAGAAGTGTGTTTCTTGCAGAAACAGAATTTCTGCCCCTTTACGCTTATAATCTCGGAAGGCGATTCTGCGTTTAACCGGGCTGTTAAACCCCTTAATGTTATGTGATACTAGCCTGAGTTCCTTACTCATTTAAAAGTATGAGATGACTTTGCTGCCGATATCTGTTCTTGATTGATGCACCTGGACCACAATCCCGACCTCCTCTTCTTCTCGAACTGCAATACCTCACTTCACCACCTACAGCAATACACAAGGGGGAGCACACAAGAGGGTACACCTGGGGGGACACAACAAACACTAGACAAGACAAAAGACAGTAGAATTCTCGTCGTCTCGGCGACGTCGCCTCCTTGACGAGATCACCGCCTTTGGGAAGCTGGACTCCTCTCCAACCGCCCGGAGGAAACGTGGGATGAAGTTCACTCACCCACCGCGTCCAGTCCCAAAGGACTTCACTAGGGCCCAGGAGATCCACCCTCCTCCCCCCTAGTGCGTGGCCCATGCGGATTTTTGAAGCAGGTCACTCCCCCCCACTCCTGCCTCGCTCTTCCTGAGCTTGAATTAATAAAACCTAACATATACTATGCATAACCAGAGTCTGTCCCGGCTTTGTTCACCCCTGTAGTGTATCAGGCTAATCCCTCGGTGTCATGGCCTCAGCAACCTGTGTTTCTTTGCTTCTCCTCCAGTTCTCGTCCCCCTACTTGAGGTCTGGTCCCCGGCCACGGTGAAGCTGTCACCAAATAAAGAAACTCACCCCGAGTGAAAGAGCGGTGATCTCCGACACCCCAACTACAGATGTCCAGTGATCAAGCAACCTGCGCTGAAACTGAATCCCTGGTGAGAAAATTTGCGGCCTACCTTTCTGATGATGGCGGCCCCCGACACAAGATGGCGAAGCAGCTCTAGAAGGCGGAATCCACAGTGAACCGCAGGAGCAGGAAGAGAGCGGTGAGCGGGAAACAGGAGCGGGCGCACGCACCTCCGCACTGGTGAGAGACGTCTTCCAAAATGGCCGCCCCCCGGATACGCATCACAGCTGTGCCCCGGAAGGAGCGGCGCCATCTTGGAGGTGGCGCGGAACCAGCTCCCACCGGCGCGACCAGATGACGTCACCAGCAAGACCAAGGACAGCCGTAAGCCCATCAAGGCGTCCAGAATGCGCCGGATGACCCGCGCAGGCCTGGATTAGTCATCTCACCGGCCCGACGCGGGCTTTTTGAATTTTGAGTCTGGGAAGAATAGAAAGACATACGGGAAGGGAATTAGTATAGCGCCGTAGCAGCAGAACCATTAAGCGAGTAAGGGCAGGGTGAGTGATAGAGAGGGAGTTAGTAAGAGGATAAAAGCAAGTAGATGAGAGGAAATAAGCCGAAGTGGAGACATTTAAGGAGACAATACTATAAGAAGGAGTAAGGAAGTAGACTTGAATTTAAAGTGGGGTAGGGATGCAGCAAGTAGTAAGGAAGTGGTAGAGGGGAGAGCAAGGAGGAGAGGAAGTAGGGAGCTAGAAAGAAAGAAGAATAAATGTGGAGAAGTGAGGAAATCAGAAAGCTATAGAAATGTGCAAGTTAGATAGTGGGAGTGGTGACTGGAAGTGGAGTGAAGGGGGACGTGAAGTAGGACTTGGTAGGTTAGGTATCAAAGGAGGTAGAGAAGTGTTAGTAGGTTGGTGAAGACAGGTTGAGTGGGAAAGGAGAAGGGAAGTAAGGAGCAGGGCGACACAAGGTTTAGATAGACAGATGCGATCGCTGGGGAAGGTTGAAATCAAAAAAATGTTTTAAAGCACTTTACTACATTTGTGAAGTAAGGCTTTAACCGATAATAAACAATACAGACCGGCGCCAATTAGTCCAAGGTGATACTAATGTCCAGCACTGAAAGAGTCTCAGAATAGTAGATAGCTGCAGTAGTATCTTCACAGCTTGTCTTCAATGATTGGACTCCATATGTATGTGCATGGGAGAAAAAATAGACAAAGAAAACATATCATAGTGCAGTATGCAAACAACCAAACATGCAGGACAAACAGGACAAGACAAACACTACATAAAACAGGCAAGGCTGACTAATCCTACAATAAAGTATTTATTAACACAATTAAAATGAAAATGATGAGGTAGCACACTTTGGATCCGGTGGGTAAAAACCGGAATCCTACTTACAGTACTGCCACAGGACATAAGCAGGGGTGTAAGGATAGATGGTAACCGGCAGCAGCTCCGTTTTTTCAGTCCTCAGACCTCCAGGGATCTCTCTCTCTCCGTGACCAGAAGCACGTCACACCACGCGGCTTGACGGATCTCGTGGAGATCCTGGTGCTGTCTGTCAAGCTCAATCCGGAAATCCGCTGCTAGGAGGCGGGTGCAATCGCCGAATTTCCTTTCACTTGGCTGCAAGGCTCCCGCAGTCACTACCAGTCCTCTGCCACACTCAAAATGCAAATCTGCCCAACGCGTTTCGTGCGCATGCGCACTTCTTCAGGGGGTGAGCCTGTTTTATGTAGTGTTTGTCTTGTCCTGTTTGTCCTGCATGTTTGGTTGTTTGCATACTGCACTATGATATGTTTTCTTTGTCTATTTTTTCTCCCATGCACATACATATGGAGTCCAATCATTGAAGACAAGCTGTGAAGATACTACTGCAGCTATCTACTATTCTGAGACTCTTTCAGTGCTGGACATTAGTATCACCTTGGACTAATTGGCGCCGGTCTGTATTGTTTATTATTTGTCTTGTTTTTCCAACCTGTCTTGGAGTTGGTATCACCTGGCAGCCTAAGTTTATTATTATATATTTATATTTTATTGTGTGCACTATCACATTATAATATTATTGTCACTGCACAAGATTTTTTAGCGCTATATACACCCATTTTTTTCTTGTTAAGGCTTTAACCGAACATGAAAATCAGTATTCTGAAGGAGCAAGTCACACACTTTTTATAAAAAAAAAAAATTTAAAACAGGATTGAAGCAGAGGGTCTCCCCAAGCTGAACCGCATTCATTTCAACTCTGGGACCCCCCCATTTCGATAATACTTCCCTCCAAAGGGGGTGCCAGGCTATACGATAAAGGGGGTAACCAGGCTATACAATAAAGGTTACCACTGGAACGGTGAGCCCCTGGCAGCTACCTGGCACCATAAGCCAGGGGCCCGGCATTATAACATGTGAAAGTTAAAGTGTCACCGGCCTTTCCACTTTTCATAGAAAAATGGAAAAAATGTGTGGTGCTCTGAAAAAAAGCCTCAAAATATGTAGTACAAAAATTGTAACGTTCAATAAATGTATATAATGATAACGGAAATGAAAACCCCCTGGATAATGGATAAGGGATAGCCAATCCATAGGACACAGAACAATCATGTATTAATCACTGCTCCATTGTAATCTGACTAGTGGGCTAGGGCCCCCACGAGCACTGTAGTAAGGGGCCACACAATAAAGTGTCCCAGCATATAATGTCAGAATGGAGAATGTGCTTGTGATAAAATAACTCACAGTTAGAGTTGGTAATGTCCTTTTGGCTGTGCAGGTTTCTTCTTTCACAGTAGGGGGCGTACTTCTGTTTTTTCTGGATGACTTGACACGAAGCAAAAGGAAAAAGCAGGCACTAATACTCCGGAAAGTAAAAAAAGGTTGAATGAAATCCAGGAGAGCGTGTGCCCATAAAAAAAGACTATTTTAATGGAAACCACAAAAAAATACAGCTACATTACGGGGTATACAGACCCCCACCAACGCGTTTCGAGCCGCGTTGGTGGGGGTCTGTGTATTCAAATACTTTCTAGGCAAGCTACCCACCTATCTGAACAAGCTCCTCACCCCTACCACGTGCAGCACTTATCATCTGAGATCAGACTCCAACAGACTGCTCATGGTCCTAAGGTTCAACAAAGTATCCGGACGCTCCTCCTCATAGGCCTTCATTATACCACCGGCGGCGGGACACGCGCGCTACCTCCGTGCGATGCGCTGCCCGAAACTTGCACTGCAGGCAGGAGGCATCGGGAGGCGAGGCCATGATGTCACGTGAGTGGTTCACGCTCATTGGCTGAACCGCTCACATGACGCGGCCATCGCTCCAGAAAATAAAATTCTTGGATCTGTTCGAAAATTTGCGCACTTGGTCACCCATTCTTAGCGTGCGCTCATAGGAAAACTTTTATTTGTTTTGGTGGCGCACAACGTTCTGCGCTCCGCCGCTTCGGGTATAATCACGGCCTTACCGTGCACCCCAAAACTGGAACAACCTACCAGAGACTCTTGCAGATGCCACCAGTCTAAGTTCTTTCAAAACTAAGGCTGTCTCACATTTTAATCTGGTCTGTAACGGTTACATGCGCCTATAATATATATTATCTCTAACTGTGCATGCAATGTCTTGTATATAATGTATACCCTGTTCACTTAATGTAACTATGGATTTGTAACCATGTATCTGTCATCATAACTCTGTGCCCAGGACATACATTGAGAGTTACCTCATTTTCAAGTATTGCTTCCTTCCTGGTAAAACATTTGACAAATAAATAAAATATCCGAGGCCTAAGGAGCGAACACATGATTAGGAAATGCAGGAGGGGGGCGCAGGACCCTCCAGCACTGAATGGGTGAAAATCCCTCAGCTGCCCCAGGGACATCAACTTTAGGATTTCCTGTACAAGTGTACAGGCATACCCCGGTTTAAGGACACTCGCGAGTAAGGACATATCACCCAATAGGCAAACGGCAGCTCGCGCATGCGCCTGTCAGCACGTCCTGAACAGCAATACCGGCTCCCTACCTGTACCGAAGCTGTGCGCAAGCGGGGAGACTGTAGAGACTGTTACACATGTGTTATTTACATCAGTTATGCGCGTATATGAGGATTGCAGTACAGTACATGCATCGATAAGTGGGGAAAAGGGAGTGCTTCACTTTAAGTACATTTTCACTTTACATACATGCTCCGGTCCCATTGTGTACGTGAATGCGGGGTATGCCTGTACCACCTGATAAGATTACACAAATAATGCAATAAATTGCACCCATTTAAGAAATATAGCGCTGTGCCATTTGTTTAAATAGAGCTGCGTTAACGTTCTGCCACCGTTAACCTGCGTTAATAGATGCGACCAAATCTGTACATCATTTTCTTTTACACTACATTAAGGTGAGACTATAATTACACGTTTATAATGTGAGGTCTATGAGCTGAAAGCGCAGCTTAGTGCAGGGGTGAGCAAACCTTTTATGCCGAGCCCCCCTCTTCATCCATAAAATTTCTCGGGCCCCCCCTGCCTGACGTAATCAAAATCACATGAAAAAAAAAAAAAACCTTTATTAAACGGTATACAATATAAATCCAAATATGTCTATAAATACTTACATATTTCAACAGCTCGTGCTTGCAAAATTAGGCTGCGTCCACGCTGCCGCTGAGAGCGGTGACATCACCAACTCTCCAAGCCTGAGCGCAGGGTGTCCTGCATCATTTTGCAAGCGTGGATCGGGGCTATTTGTGTGTGTTTGTGTGTGTGTGTGTGTGTGTGTGTGTCTGTGTGTGGCTGTATGTGTGCATTGACTTCTGCTGAGCGCACTTCAAAGTCAATTTTGTTTGTCTCCCCAAGCGCTGAGCTTGGGAGAGCGTACGTGCACAAAGGCAATACTTTTGGGGGGCATTCATCCACCTCTTTGCTACCTCCCTTCCCTATCCCCCCTTTTGTTTCTACCTTCCCCTCCCTGCTCTTTGGCTTGCTATCCCCATTGTCATCCACACTCCTACCTACATTATTATTATTTATTATTTTTCCGTTTTCAATGTTTTCACTTTTTTTTTATTATTTCTGTACATTCATAGTGTGATTGATATAGTGGCAGCCGACCCTTTCCCTCGCAGAGGATCGCAGCGAAGCAGGTTGCCAGCGGAGGAGAGCAGGAACACAGCGCTATTGCAGGGCAGACACCGGGAGGGGCGTTTGACTTCACCGTGCTCGGGCGTGCTCCTCCCCGTACCCCCGAAGCCCCTGCGCGTGTGCGCACACACCATCATGAGGCCGCCACCTGCACTATCTTGTTCAGCCACCCGCACACATCTTCGGCTGCCCGCCCGTGCACATCTTATTGGCCGCCCATCGCGTACAGCTTTTTCGTCCTCCCGCGCAAAGCGTCTGCCGGCCCGCGCACCCAGATTTCGCCGCACGTCGCCTGCGCCCCCCTAAATCTTGCGCCTTATTGCCCCCCACCAGTTTGCGCACCACTGCAATACAACACACACTCTCTCTCTCAATCAATCACCACATACACACCACATACACTACCGACACACTTTATTGAAGTGTGGTCGGTACCGCAAGCCGGGAAATCTCCCGGCTTGCTAGTGGCCGCCCCTCGGCGTGCCGCGCGTCATAGACGCGCGGTCACGCGTCATCGGGAGTGTGCGCCCCCTGCACGCGTGTCCAGGGGCTCCCCGAGGGAGCCCTGGTGTCCCGCGATCGCGGGACAGCGGCAGGGGGTTCCGGGGGACCCGGCGGACCTGGCAGCGGTAGGGAGAGCGCCCCGATCGGAGGGCGCTCTTCCGCTGCTTCGGCGTCCGCCCGTCACACTCGGGCGCGCGCCAGGCTACTGCTGCGGCACAGAACGGGCAAATGCTCGAATAAACTGCCCCCACACTCAACCCCCCCCCACACACTCAATCCCCCCCACACACACTCAACCCCCCCACACACACACACACTCAATCCCCCCCCCCACACACACACTCAATCCCCCCCACACACACACACACACTCAATCCCCCCACACACACACAATCCCCCCCCCACACACACTCAACCCACCCCCCACACACACACTCAACCCCCCCCACACACACACTCAACCCCCCCCCACACACACACTCAACCCCCCCCCCACACACACACACTCAACCCCCCCCCCACACACACACTCAACCCCCCCCCCACACACACACTCAACCCCCCCCACACACACTCAATCCCCCCCACACACACTCAATCCCCCACCCACACACACACAATCCCCCCCCACACACACACAAAATCCCCCCCACACACTCAATCTCCCCCCCCAACACACACAATCCCCCCCCCCAACACACACAATCCCCCCCACACACAAACACACACCCCCCCACACACAAACACACACCCCCCCACACACAAACACACTCAATCCCCCCCCACACACACACTCACTCAATCCCCCCCCCCATACCTTGTGACCTTGAGCAAGTCACGTTATCTCCCTGTGCCGCAGGCACCAAATAATAGATGTATGTGTAGGGATGTGGTAGGAGCCTCATATGTGTGTTCAGTTGGTGTTTTGACTGTTCAGGAGAGTCATGTGGAGGTCTGCGCTGATGCAATAGCTGTGAGTCTGTGCAGCTCAAGGCAGAGAAGCTCCGCTGAGGAACTACAACTCCCATGAGCTCCTGGGCAGTCACCTGACTTGAGGAGCCAATCGGAAGGCTAGAATTACGGGAGGAGGAAAGGGAAGCGTGGGGGAGAGGCTAGTCAGAGGGGATCTGGAAGGTAAAGGAGGAGGGTGTATGCGTGCAGGGGGTCCGTGACCCGCCTGCATAGGCTAGCTTTACCCCGCAGGCCCTTAGGAGAAACCCCTGAGTCACAGTGTGCTGCTGTGCTGCAGGGACGGCCATAGTGCTAGCGATCAGTCACCTTACTGTGTACACAGTTAGGGACAAGCGTGCGGAGCAGGTTTGCTGGTGAGCTGCTTGGGACCAGACAGCTGCACTGCGGACATCCCAGACAAGCAAGGATTCGGCTGATCCTTTTCCAAGTATTACCGGTCACCGCCGTGACCGGAAGGTAGTAGATACGTCAAGTGCACCAACACCGGTCAACAGGCGCTGATCCCGCCTTAGGCATAACTATAGCGAAACACTAGCGAGTACACACCGCTATCGTACTATTACACGGACACGGTGTGTGGGGCACGCGGTGACGGGATAGAGACACTCATAAGAGCGTGGCTGAGCCACTATTGTACAGGACAATAATCCCTAGGGGTGTGGCCGAGCCACTGATGTTAGAAGGACATTATCCGTTAGCGGTGTTAGGGTATGATAGAGTATAAGTATAGTGTTATAAGATAAGTGTATGCATATTGGGTTATTGCCACGGTTCATATAGAGTATAAGTTTATTATTGCACATAGTAAAGTTGGTTGCACGCATTGTATCGGTGTGTTTCTTGCCCAGGGGAATCTTACATGACGGTGATCCTGGGTAAGTGGAGGCGCTGCGCTAATAAGTGTTACCCCAGGCTCCCAGCTAGCGGAGGCTCAGATCTCCTGGAGCCGCAGGTGCGCGCAGTTACCCGAAGTCGCTTAGAGTGTCAGAAAAAGGGCTACAAATGTCTTTTTTTATATAGCGCCATTAAATGTACATAGCGCTTCCCAGCAGTAATACATGTGACAATCATATAAATTACAAATAACAGGTCATGGGAATAAGTGCTTCAGACATAGATTGTAAGCTCTATGGGGTAGCGGCTCGCGCCTGCAAACATTCTATGTACAGCGCTGCATACACTGGCGGTGGAAACATTACTACTGTTTTATATCAGACCTGACTGCTGATATAAACAGGACTTTAAAATCAGTTGCGATTCATAGAAAACCAGTGTGATCTGCCTGGCTTCTATCTAGGTGACGTGAGAGGGTGAGAGGCTGGTGTTGCTGTTTAGGGGGCGGGAGAAGAAATCATGGCGCCCTCCCGTGTGAGGCAGGACAGTGATAGCCACGCGCGGACCCCCCGGTTACCTGGCTGCAGGCAGGGCTTGCGGACCCCCCGGTTACCTGGCTGCAGGCAGGGCTTGCGGACCCCCCGGTTACCTGGCTGCTGGCAGGGCTTGCGGACCCCCCCGGTTACCTGGCTGCAGGCAGGGCTTGCGGACCCCCCAAATACGTGGCTGAAGGCAGGGCTTGCGGACCCCCGGTTACCTGGCTGCTGGCAGGGCTTGCGGACCCCCCGGTTACCTGGCTGCAGGCAGGTCTTGCGGACCCCCCGATTACGTGGCTGCAGGCAGGGCTTGCTGACCCCCCGGTTACCTGGCTGCAGGCAGGGCTTGCGGACCCCCCAGTTACGTGGCTGCAGGCAGGGCTTGCGGACCCCCCGGTTACCTGGCTGCAGGCAGGGCTTGCGGACCCCCCGGTTACCTGGCTGCAGGCAGGGCTTGCGGACCCCCCCCGGTTACCTGGCTGCAGGCAGGGCTTGCGGACCCCCCCCGGTTACCTGGCTGCAGGCAGGGCTTGCGGACCCCCCCGGTTACCTGGCTGCAGGCAGGGCTTGCGGACCCCCCCGGTTACCTGGCTGCAGGCAGGGCTTGCGGACCCCCGGTTACCTGGCTGCAGGCAGGGCTTGCGGACCCCCCCTGGTTACCTGGCTGCAGGCAGGGCTTGCTGACCCCCCCGGTTACCTGGCTGCAGGCAGGGCTTGCTGACCCCCCGGTTACCTGGCTGCAGGCAGGGCTTGCGGACCCCCCGGTTACCGGGCTGCAGGCAGGGCTTGCGGACCCCTCGGTTA
Organism: Ascaphus truei; assembly: GCF_040206685.1. Taxonomy (NCBI): domain Eukaryota; kingdom Metazoa; phylum Chordata; class Amphibia; order Anura; family Ascaphidae; genus Ascaphus; species Ascaphus truei. The sequence goes on along the minus strand of NW_027454443.1, from coordinate 46,657 downwards.
CCGGGCTGCAGGCAGGGCTTGCGGACCCCCCGGTTACCTGGCTGCAGGCAGGGCTTGCGGACCCCCCCGGTTACCTGGCTGCAGGCAGGGCGTGCGGACCCCCCGGTTACCTGGCTGCAGGCAGGGCTTGCCCTTGGGCACCCGGTCAGCCCCGCACACGGTGAAGGTGTGAGTGTCGTCGCTCAGCCGCACGGTGACGCCGCGCTCGGGCCGTACGTGCAGCACCCGGCCCTGCATCCACACCAGGCCCACCTCCAGCCCGCCGGCTCCTTTCTCCAGCCAGAAGGAACCGGGCCGCCGCCGCACGCATTCCCTCAGCCGCCCCGCTAACATCTTCACCGGCGGGGAGGTAACCTGGAAGCCGGGCCGCGCTGCAGGCCGATCTCCGGCGGCCGCCATGGTCGCCATGGAGACAGCAAAACTGGCGCGCCTTTTCTGACATTGACAGGGGACCAATCGCGGCTCCTGTACGAGAGCAGCAACCAATCATAGGAGAGGGGGGCTGGGCTGGTGACCCTGCATTAACCCCTTCCAGGCTGTTAGTGTGACAACCCTCTATAAAGACGTGTCTCTGTGTAATAAACCAATGTCAGAACAATACATGGCGCGCCTGTGTTTGTGTTTATTAAGCAGCAGTGTCACATATTCCAACATCTTTTTATAAATGTCAGGGGTCAAGTCTGCACTATGTCTGACCCCCATACAGGGGAAAGTGGTTCTTGGGTGAGCCATACTCCAGCTAACAGTAAACAATAATAATAATGACAACAACAAATATAATAAAGTTAATCTTATACTATATTAGTGAAAGCACTGTATGTTTGCCTGCCTGGATGTCCGGTGTCCCTAGGGGAAATCTCATTGGTCCCTTGGGTCGCCCGCCCCCGCACACCTCTCATTGGCCTGAGGCGGAGTGACGGCCCACACACACACACACACACAACACAGCAGCTCTATACACACACACACACACACACACACACACACACACACACACACACACACACACACACACACACAACACAGCAGCTCTATACACACACACACACACACACAACACAGCAGCTCTATACACACACACACACACACACAACACAGCAGCTCTATACACACACACACACACACACACACACAACACAGCAGCTCTATACACACACACACACACACACACACAACACAGCAGCTCTATACACACACACACACACACACAACACAGCAGCTCTATACACACACACACACACACACAACACAGCAGCTCTATACACACACACACACACACACACAACACAGCAGCTCTATACACACACACACACACACACACACAACACAGCAGCTCTATACACACACACACACACACACACACACAACACAGCAGCTCTATACACACACACACACACACACACAACACAGCAGCTCTATACACACACACACACACACAACACAGCAGCTCTATACACACACACACACACAACACAGCAGCTCTATATACACACACACACACAACACAGCAGCTCTATACACACACACACAACACAGCAGCTCTATACACACACACACACAACACAGCAGCTCTATACACACACACACACAACACAGCAGCTCTATACACACACACACACACACACAACACAGCAGCTCTATACACACACACACACACACACACACACACACACACAACACAAGCAGCTCTATACACACACACACACCCTCTGTCCGCCCCCCCCCCCCCCCTCACGTGCGCCATCCTGCACTGGCTCCGGACGGGAAGCGCGGCCCTCCTACCCCAGCTGCTCCCTTACCTCCCCGGCGCTACCACCCGCTCAGGTAAGTCACTGTGCGTCCCGCCTCAGCCTCAGGCCCACTGCGCGTCCCGCTTCAGCCTCAGGCCCACTGCGCGTCCCGCCTCAGCCTCAGGCCCACTGCGCGTCCCGCCTCAGCCTCAGGCCCACTGCGTGTCCCGCCTCAGCCTCAGGCCCACTGCGCGTCCCGCCTCAGCCTCAGGCCCACACAGGGCGCTTCCTACCGCCGCTCAGCCAGACGCCACATCGAGCGGGCGCCGGGGGGGGGGGGGGGGGGAGCGTGAGTCTTAGGCCCACACAGGGCGCTTCCTGCAGCCGCCTGCACGCCTCACTCAGCAGGACGGCACATCGGGGGACCAAGCGGCCGCCGGGGGGGGGAGCGCGAGTCACAGGGAACTGGGGGGGGGGGAGTCACGGGGAACGGGGGGGGGGGGAAATGCCCAAACATAAATTATGACAATACATATGCCCACCGCTCTCCACCCCCCCCCACTCCCCTTTCCCCCCCCCCACTCCCCTTCCCCCCCCCCGCTCCCCTTTCTCCCCCCCCGCTCCCCTTTCTCCCCCCTCCGCTCCCCTTTCTCCCCCCCCCCCGCTCCCCTTTCTCCCCCCCCCCGCTCCCCTTTCTCCCCCCCCGCTCCCCTTTCTCCCCCCCCGCTCCCCTTTCTCCCCCCCCGCTCCCCCTTTCTCCCCCCCCCGCTCCCCTTTCTCCCCGCTCCCCTTTCTCCCCCCCCCCGCTCCCCTTTCTCCCCCCCGCTCCCCTTTCTCCCCCCCGCTCCCCTTTCTCCCCCCCCGCTCCCCTTTCTCCCCCCCCGCTCCCCTTTCTCCCCCCCCGCTCCCCTTTCTCCCCCCCCCCGCTCCCCTTTCTCCCCCCCCCGCTCCCCTTTCTCCCCCCCCCCCGCTCCCCTTTCTCCCCCCCCCGCTCCCCTTTCTCCCCCCCCCCCGCTCCCCTTTCTCCCCCCCCCGCTCCCCTTTCTCCCCCCCCCGCTCCCCTTTCTCCCCCCCCGCTCCCCTTTCTCCCCCCCCGCTCCCCTTTCTCCCCCCCGCTCCCCTTTCTCCCCCCCCGCTCCCCTTTCTCCCCCCCCCCGCTCCCCTTTCTCCCCCCCCCCGCTCCCCTTTCTCCCCCCCCGCTCCCCTTTCTCCCCCCCCCGCTCCCCTTTCTCCCCCCCCCCCGCTCCCCTTTCTCCCCCCCCGCTCCCCTTTCTCCCCCCCGCTCCCCTTTCTCCCCCCCCCCCGCTCCCCTTTCTCCCCCCCCGCTCCCCTTTCTCCCCCCCCGCTCCCCTTTCTCCCCCCCCCGCTCCCCTTTCTCCCCCCCCCCCGAAACCTTTACAACAAATACTCACCTATTGTTCCACGAGTTATAAATAATACTACCTATTACGCATTTACATCCCGGGCAACGCCGGGTCTCTCAGCTAGTAAATAATAATAATGAAAGATGAATAAATAAATCCTAATGAAAAAGAAATAAGTAGCACCAAACATAATGACAATATTTGTTTGATGTTAACATTTAATAATATGTAACGTATAAAGCACCAAACCCCTACTCTCCACCAGAAGTACAAGGCTAATTTCATTTAAAATGGATTTGAAGCAAAAGGTGACACTGTGCTCATTTGCATGTCATTTCCCAGAGTCCCTGGCTGCAGTGGAAGCTGTATGGGATAATGGTGAAAAGCCGGGTTGCAGACCTGTCTGAGACATGTGAATGTGCTCACAAGGGAGATTGTTATTTCTCTTTAGTTCATAGTCATTTTTAGAGCAAAGATCAGCAACATTTTGCCTAAGACGACATTGTTTAGGATATTTACTAAATTGTACTAGGCCAGCAAGGCACTTTACAATGCTGTACAGTAACTAAGGCCCGGGCCATAGAGGGGTGGGGAGAGCGGATGCGCGCTAACGCTGAGGCTCGCCTGCTTAAGTCAGCCCGATTCCACGGAGCCAGCGTGCGCGAAGGGAGCCGGGGGGAGGTGGTTGGAGGCGGGGCAGTGACGTCGCTGGGCCAATCGCCCGCGATGCACTGACGTCAATGTCACGGCGCCGTGACGTTGACGCTGCTTAAGGCTGATTGGATGTTTTCAGCCGACAGCGCGCTGAAAAACAGCTTGGCGCTCGGCTGAAAACTCCAAAGCCTGAGCACGCCCGCGGACGCTCGCATGAGCCCCCTCTCAAGGCATCCTCATTGAGGATGCAGGGGCTCAGCGCGGAGCGTCCGCACGCCTCAGCGCTGCTTGTCCTTCTATGGACGCAGCCTTAGACTCCTTACAGACTATTCACTTGAGTGGACCATAAAGTGTCTTATAGAGGGAACTCTAAGGTGTCTTAAGATGCATTAAGATATATTATGTATGGAAATCTTTATTTATATAGCGCTTTATAAGAGAGGCAATACAGTACAGGGAATTATAGTACAATAAGTGCAACAAACAAAATCAGACAATAGGAAAGGAAATCCCTGGCCTGCAGAGCTTACAGTCTTAATGCTAGATCCATGGAACTCTGTTGTGTTTACGCTAATAACGGGACATTCCTGAAATTGGTACCTGACCCTGTGTGGAAGGCAGAGACACAGGGGCAGTGCCTGCCAATATCATAAAGAGCAGTGCACTTCCTATTTAGTAGAAGTGTGTGTCAGAGTTAAGAGTTCAGTCCAGAGTTAGAGTCTGCTGAGTCTGTCACCTGGCTGGCCCAGGGTGACAGAGAGAGCCTATATCAATTGGCCGTTGGAGAAGGGGAGCCATCAGCCTCTGAGTAGAGCTGATGCAACCTTACTTAGGGAGGTGGACCAATTCCTCTCACCCTGTTTAGGGGGCGAGGGAAGAGCTAGCCCCACCCTGGGTGCCCTTGACCTGGGGTGGTGGCAGGGACACAGAGACCATCCTGAGGGAGAGCAGTCCTGTGTGGAGGAAGACACCCTGTACCTGATTGACAGTCTTGTTGCTGCTATTCTGCTGCTGTGAATAAAGAGCTGCGGCTGCTTTTAAAGATATACAGTGTGAGACTGGAATCTCTCATCCCCGGGGGGGGGGGGGGGACGACGACTCTCTGGAAGGATTCCACCCGTATTCCTGGGGCTCAGAGATGGAGGTGCTGCACCATTAAATGAGACGAAGGCATTCACCCCAGAAACCTGATCCTATCATCCCCCATACCATCGCGGGAGACTCAGGCCCCCCTGTTGCCAGCAGGTATGCACCACACTCAGACACGTAGCCAGGCCCTAGTACAGAGGAGGGGGCCCGATCTGCGATTGGCCCAGGGAAGGGGGGCTACATTGGGAATGGCTGTTACTTTTCTTCATATTAATGGGTATCCTCAAAGCTAATGATATGCCAAAATGACGTCCATTAGCAAAACTACAATTGTTTCTTCACTTTTTCTGCTTGATGAATAGGGTGACCAGATTTCGAAAATGAAAAACCGGGACACCTTAAAAAATAATTTATTAAACAAATTACATCACGTGACACCTCCTGTTGCCATGACAATAAGACACTCTGATGCCCCTGCAGTGTTAGTGTGTATAGAGGTGGGGGCTTTGCTTGGGCCCTTCAACTCTTACAGCCAGGGCATTATTGGCCAGGAATGCCCAGTTCGGAGGGGATTACTACTTCAAAATGTATTTGATTCGTAACAACATCAAAAAACTGTAATACCAATAACTAACAACCACAGACAATGGTAATCTAAACCATCAAATAAAATGTCTACGGCCCTTGTTCAAGCATGTTTGCGGTACTTACCAGATAAATCAGTGCCTGCAATCCACGACTGTATCCGCCTCTCCGAGCGTCTGTAAGCAATCCAGCGTTCCTGGTGTGTGGCTGAAGAGGTGAGGGACTCCCTCCTCTCAAACGGAAAAGAAGAGCAAAAAATAGAGTTGGAACATACCTATCATACAGGGATGAGAGAGAGAGACAGAGAATGAGAGAGAGACAGAGAATGAGAGAGAGAGACAGAGAATGAGAGAGAGACAGAGAATGAGAGAGAGACAGAGAATGAGAGAGAGAGACAGAGAATGAGAGAGAGACAGAGAATGAGAGAGAGACAGAGAATGAGAGAGAGACAGAGAATGAGAGAGAGACAGAGAATGAGAGAGAGACAGAGAATGAGAGAGAGACAGAGAATGAGAGAGAGAGACAGAGAATGAGAGAGAGAGACAGAGAATGAGAGAGAGAGACAGAGAATGAGAGAGACAGAGAATGAGAGAGAGACAGAGAATGAGAGAGAGACAGAGAATGAGAGAGACAGAGAATGAGAGAGAGAGACAGAGAATGAGAGAGAGACACAGAGAATGAGAGAGACACAGAGAATGAGAGAGACACAGAGAATGAGAGAGACAGAGAATGAGAGAGAGACAGAGAATGAGAGAGAGACAAAAGTAATGTACTGTATAACCATTAAACCGTACCCCCTAGTATTCGTGTAATCATTGTCCCACACCCCCTATTACTCACGCTTTGGCAATACTGAAATGTTCTTTTGTCATGCCAACAAAGCTGATTTTGATTTGAGAGACACAGAGAGACACAGAGACACAGAGAGAGACAGAGACACAGTGGCCTATTCAGTAAGCGTCGATAAGGCTGCGTCTATAGCAGGCCTGCACAACATAACGGCCGTGGGCCGCATGCGGCCCGCCCGGCCTCTCTGTGCGGCCCGCCCGGCCTCTCTGTGCGGCCCGCCCGGCCTCTCTGTGCGGCCCGCCCGGCCTCTCTGTGCGGCCCGCCCGGCCTCTCTGTGCGGCCCGCCCCGCCTCTCTGTGCGGCCCGCCCCGCCTCTCTGTGCGGCCCGCCCCGCCTCTCTGTGCGGCCCGCCCCGCCTCTCTGTGCGGCCCCTCTGTACGGCCCGCCCGGCCTCTCTGTGCGGCCTGCCCGGCCTCTCTGTGCGGCCCGCCCCGCCTCTCTGTGCGGCCCGCCCGGCCTCTCTGTGCGGCCTGCCCCGCCTCTCTGTGCGGCCCGCCCCGCCTCTCTGTGCGGCCCGCCCCGCCGATTGGAGGTGCAGGGGGGGGGTGATTGGAGGTGCAGGGGGGGTGATTGGAGGTGCAGCGGGGGGGGTGATTGGAGGTGCAGTGGGGGGTGATTGGAGGTGCAGGGGGGATCATTGGAGGTGCAGGGGGGATCATTGGAGGTTCAGGGGGGGTGATTGGAGGTGCAGGGGGGTGATTGGAGGTGTGGGGGTCATTGGAGGTGCGGGGGGTTATTGGAGGTGCAGGGGGGGTTATTGGAGGTGCAGGGGGGGTCATTGGAGGTGCAGGGGGGGTCTTTGGAGGTGCAGGGGAGGGTTGTTGGATGTGTAGGGGGGGTTATTGGAGGTGCAGGGGAGGGTTGTTGGAGGTGTAGGGGGGGTGATTGGAGGTGCAGGGGGGGTGATTGGAGGTACAGGGGGGAGAGTGATGTGAGTTGCAGGGGGGGAGAGTGATGTGAGTTGCAGGGGGGGAGAGTGATGTGAGGTGCAGGGGGGGGAGAGTGGTGTGAGGTTCAGGGGGGGGAGTGATGTGAGGTTCAGGGGGGGGAGTGATGTGAGGTGCAGGGGGCAAGAGTGATGTGAGGTGCAGGGGGGAAGAGTGATGTGAGGTGCAGCGGGGGAGAGTGATGTGAGGTGCAGGGGGGGAGAGTGATGTGAGGTGCAGGGGGGAGAGATGGGAGGTGCAGGGGGGGAGAGTGGTGTGAGGTGCAGGGGGGGAGAGTGATGTGAGGTGCAGGGGGGGAGAGTGATGTGAGGTGCAGGGGGGTAGAAGGATGTGAGGTGCAGGGGGCGTGGGATGTGTGTGGTGTGCAGTGGGGTATTGTGTGTTTGTGGAGAGGGAGTATTATGTGTGGGTGAGGGGGAGAGATGGGGGTATGAGAGATAGATGGGGAGTATCGCAAAGGTTGATAGTGAGGGGTTCTGGGGGAGATATGAGGATGATGATGAGAGGTGCTGGAGGAGAGATGATGATGATGATTTTACCCGTGCGGCCCAAATTTTTTTTCCTTGCAGCATTTTGGCCCTTCTCGCTTTACGAGTTGTGCAGGCCTGGTCTATAGTATTTCAGAAGGAGGGAAGGCGCACACACGCTGCAATACACTTGCTGAAGCCTGAGCTTTTTAATGGCTTTGCAGGGTATGCAGCGGGCGCGATTTGGGGGCGTGGCAATGAATATTTGGAGGCGTGGCAATAACGTTCCGGCGCGGACGTCACTTCCCTACCTCACATCCCGATCCACCGGCATTTTTTCAGATGCAGAATCTGAAGCACTGTGCAGACAAGAAGAAAAATGCACACAATGCGCACCAGAGATTAAAATATAGTAGATTATTTATTAATAAAACAAGAAATAACCGAGGGGATCCAACCCCACCTCAGTACATATGCGTCACAGATCCGGGTTCGGTTACAATGAACACAAACCACATGAATAATCAAATATAACTAAATGAAACTAAATCTATAAACAACATGACAAACGGTATATAAAATAATAAAAAGGAAGACAGTGTTCAATAAAACGGGATAAAGGAATCCTGGATTGGCTAAAAATATAGCTAAACAGCTGCCTGAGGCTGACAGGGGGAGACGGAGATTTACACTGAAGCCCAGAGCGGGTTCCGCGGCGAACGTATTGGGATCCGGACCGCGCCACCGCAGAGATGTTACCACCGCCCGAGCTCCCTGCAAACGCCATCTCGGCCTGTCAGAATACGCGCAGAGTGACCTGTCGTGACACGTCGGTTTATGTGTCTTTTTCAGTACAAAAACTTGTGATCAAACTTACCAGAGTGCTGTCTCCTGATCTCGTGCTTCAAACGGAATCGTGTGGTTTATTATTGCTTTATGGGACAAGCACCCAATTTTTTCTACATGCAACTGGAGTGCCGGCTGCTTCTGTGGAATATATATATATATAATTATATATATGCCAGGCCAGGACGCAAGATGCAAAACCTGCGCAATACTCTACACAGCGGACACAATACAAATACCACACAGGAATCGGGAATACAAAATCAGAGGAAGGTTCACCTGTTCCTTCAGCAATGTCGTGTTCCTCATCATGTGCATGAAATGTCCAGGGGGCTGCTACTACATAGGTGAGACGGGGCAGGGGCTAAACAAGAGAATGAACCTGCATCGCACAGCATCACACGCGGAACAAGAGACAGTCCTGTCGGCGAACATTTCTCTGACTCTGTCCATAAGATGGACGATCTGGGGGTTGCCATACTCAAAGTTAATCTTAAAACACCGAAATAGAGATGGTTGCACGAATAGAAATATATGCAACTGTTCGGGACACTTAGCGGTGGCCTAAACAGAGATCGAAATTTTATGAGTCATTACTGACACAAGTGAACTCTCTTCCCATGAGCGCTAAAGGCCATGTCTGTACATACTGTGCTATATGTATGCACACACAGCTGTCTCTTACACATACAAATACTCCTTGTTTTTCCATCCCTATACACCAATAGGGACCACATAGTATCTACACACACTTTTAGTTTTGCTACAATCTCTCACATTTCCACACCTACCCACACAATTTATATTAACTCCCACTCCACACACACACCTTTTGTAAAGCACTGTATAAACTGTGGGCTCTCCATTCATTTATATTCACACAGATACACACACACACACACACACACACACACACACACACACACACACACACACACACACACACACTCTTACATCACTAACTTTCAGGAACCATTTAACACCTCTAGCCATAAATCACATTCACACAAGGGGGGGGGGAGAAGAGACAAGCACAGATAACATTCCAAGAGACACTGTTTTTAAGTATACCCTTTGCTTGCTTCATTCATTGTAACATCGCCAGAAGAAGAGATCAGCGTATCTCGAAAGCTCGCACAAATAAAAGCATTTCGTTAGCCACAGAACGGTATAGTCTATTTATTTTTTGATTATATATATATATATATATATATATATATATATGTGACACAAAGTATACCGCATCAACACAGTGCGTCACTGTTGCCCAGAAACTGTCTTGATTTATGATATAATAACAATGGACAGTGGTGCTAAAGGATAATGGATATGTATTACAACGAAAAAAGCATCCTTATGAAGAAGCACACGGGCATGCCAAGAAAGTGATAACAATACAAATGTATTACTGTGGGTTAAAAACAAGGGAAGAAAAATTGATAAACGAGGAGGGGGACTCACATCTACCAAACATGTATTCCGTGAGGCAAAGAACAGCAAAAGTAATCACCAGCACAAGCAGCTCTGATCCAAGCATGCACATATACCTCTACACACAAGCAGCTCTGATTCAAGCATGCACATATACCTCTACACACACAAGCAGCTCTGATCCAAGCATGCACATATACCTCTACACACAAGCAGCTCTGATCCAAGCATGCACATATACCTCTCCACACAAGCAGCTCTGATCCAAGCATGCACATATACCTCTACACACAAGCAGCTCTGATCCAAGCATGCACATATACCTCTACACACAAGCAGCTCTGATCCAAGCATACACATATACCTCTACACACAAGCAGCTCTGATCCAAGCATGCACATATACCTCTACACACACTGCAGCTCTGATCCAAGCATGCACATATACCTCTACACACAAGCAGCTCTGATCCAAGCATGCACATATACCTCTACACACAAGCAGCTCTGATCCAAGCATGCACATATACCTCTACACACAAGCAGCTCTGATCCAAGCATGCACATATACCTCTACACACACTGCAACTCTGATCCAAGCATGCACATATACCTCTACACACAAGCAGCTCTGATCCAAGCATGCACATATACCTCTACACACAAGCAGCTCTGATCCAAGCATGCACATATACCTCTCCACACAAGCAGCTCTGATCCAAGCATGCACATATACCTCTCCACACACTGCAGCTCTGATCCAAGCATGCACATATACCTCTACACACACTGCAGCTCTGATCCACGCATGCACATATACCTCTCCACACAAGCAGCTCTGATCCAATCATGCACATATACCTCTACACACAAGCAGCTCTGATCCAAGCATGCACATATACCTCTACACACAAGCAGCTCTGATCCAAGCATGCACATATACCTCTCCACACAAGCAGCTCTGATCCAAGCATGCACATATACCTCTACACACAAGCAGCTCTGATCCAAGCATGCACATATACCTCTACACACAAGCAGCTCTGATCCAAGCATGCACATATACCTCTACACACACTCCAGCTCTGATCCAAGCATGCACATATACCTCTCCACACAAGCAGCTCTGATCCAATCATGCACATATACCTCTACACACAAGCAGCTCTGATCCAAGCATGCGCATATACCTCTACACACAAGCAGCTCTGATCCAATCATGCACATATACCTCTCCACACAAGCAGCTCTGATCCAAGCATGCGCATATACCTCTACACACAAGCAGCTCTGATCCAAGCATGCACATATACCTCTACACACAAGCAGCTCTGATCCAAGCATGCACATATACCTCTACACACAAGCAGCTCTGATCCAAGCATGCACATATACCTCTACACACAAGCAGCTCTGATCCAAGCATACACATATACCTCTCCACACAAGCAGCTCTGATCCAAGCATGCACATATACCTCTACACACAAGCAGCTCTGATCCAATCATGCACATATACCTCTACACACAAGCAGCTCTGATCCAAGCATGCACATATACCTCTACACACAAGCAGCTCTGATCCAAGCATGCACATATACCTCTACACACAAGCAGCTCTGATCCAAGCATGCACATATACCTCTCCACACAAGCAGCTCTGATCCAAGCATGCACATATACCTCTACACACAAGCAGCTCTGATCCAAGCATGCACATATACCTCTACACACAAGCAGCTCTGATCCAAGCATGCTCATATACCTCTCCACACAAGCAGCTCTGATCCAAGCATGCACATATACCTCTACACACACTGCAGATTTGTGCACATAACGTAAGGAGATAGCTGTTGTTGTAAAATAGTAATTGCAGAAATGGAGGCAATAAATGCTCGAGTATTAAAGATGTAAATACATCACCATTAAAGCGTAGGTGTGACAGGCCAATTTACAGATAGCCAAGGCCTCCTGTCATGGAAAAGGGTAGGGGTCCCACTCCACAGACTCTCACTCCAACGCGTTCCGACTAAAACGGTCTTCTTCAGAGAGAAGAAGATTATATATATATATATATATATATATATATATTTTTTTTTTGCATGTCATTTCCCAGAATCCCTTGCTGCAGTGGAAGTGCTGTATGCTGGGTGATAATGGGGAAAGGCGGGGTTGCAGACCTGCCTAAGACATGCAGATGAGCATACAGTTGTATTTGTATATATATATATGACAGGGAGGAGGAGTCAGACTTCCAAATAATTGTTTACTAAGTCTTTAGATGGAGCTGTGCATGACCAGTCCATTAAGGCTTTTTCCTCATATTAGAGAGTCTACATACAGAAGGTCATTATTGCTCAGAGGGAAGAACGTAACATTTCTGAATACTTCACATCTGGAGTGGTCACCAGTCCTTCCAAGACATTGACCCCAAAACACATCTGCAACATTCATTAAGATCCTGCTTTGAACCCAATCATATTGGTCTGGCATGCATTAAAGCATCATTCGCACAAATCTGATTCCACCACCTCAGAGGACTTTGAGTACGATTGGATTCCGGACCAACAATCCTCACTACCAAGATCTTTGGACTTCATTTTTCTGCAGGTTTATATACCAGATAGTGCGCCAAGGACTATTTCTGTTTTCTTTCATTGTTTGTTTTATTTTTGTTTTTAAGCTATTGTTGTACTTACCTTGTGGATAGGTTTGTGGTTTTTCAATCCTTAGGCAGCCGTCTTCTCAGTTTGTTATATTAGTCTGTAGAATTCACTAGTTTATTGTTGTATCTTTGTAAGGGAATTCCAACATTTAGAGCACTTATCCATCATTATCGTGTATTGTTAAGTTAGGCTAATAGGTTAAGCGCTTAGTATATGTTTAGTTTAATTTTTTCTATCATAACATTTTTTATAGCGGATAAAAGATCCATAGAATCTCTCAGAAAAGAAGGCAGATTTTTTACCAGTGGCTGTAAAAAACCATCAATGTAGCGTGATAACCCATCTCCCAAAGATCCAATACTGGCCACAATGGGCCGCCCAGGAGGGCGGACAAGTGACTTATGGATCTTTGGGAGATGGTGGAAGATGGGCACAATAGGTGAGGCATTGTAGAGAAACTCATATTCCTTTGTGTTAAGTACAAATAGGGCCTTTCCTTCTTCAAGAATCTCTTTCAAAAGGTGTAAAAACTCACATGTGGGATCATGTCAATTTTGTATAAGATTCAACATCCTCAAGTAATCTAAGTGCCTCTGCCTGATAATCTGAAGAAGAGGGCACCACAATGGCCCCTCCCTTATCAGCCTTTTTGATTGTAATAGACCTATCTTCCCTGAGGGCAATCATCTCCTGAAAGTCAATATCTGACAGATTCGTTTTATTTAAAGAGGGAACCCCCCGGGGTACAATACCCCTAGCCAATAACCTGAGATCCCTCTCAACCAGCTTCTCAAAGGTCTTAATATTATGATTGTTAAAAATATGAGGGCAAAAGGTTGATTTCTTCTTAAGACCTAAGTGTAATTGCCCAAAGAAGCTGAATGAGGAAGGGATCTCAGGCTCCAAATCCTGATTTTGTTCATCATAAAGATCTCTAAGATCTGATAAAGCACATTGTTCACGAAATGAATGCAAATCCAAATTCTCCATTGAAACATCAATACCATCAACATTCTCAGCTAGACCTCTATCAGTGGAATATAGTGGAACCTCTGTTGTCCCTTTTTTCTATTAAAATATTTTTTAAGAGACAATTTGCGAATTAATTTTTGGAGATCAATGATGGTATTGAATAAATTAAAATCTTGGTATGGGGCAAAATTTAAACCTCTATTTAGAACCGCAATCTGGTCATCTGTAAGAGTCTTATGTGAAATGTTGATAACATTATCCACAACTTCTCCTATGCATATTTCTTTCTTTTGCTCGATCCCCCGGATCCCCCCCCCCCTTCTCTTCTTTGATGATCTCCTTGTCCTCTTTCGTTTTTTGACTCCTTTTGAAACAAGGAGTATGAAGGTTTATCTTCTTTCCGAGAGGGCATCATAACAGATTTTTGTGAAGAGTCGGTTTCAGGGGAGGTAGATCTAACTCGCCAATTATCATCATCATCACAAAAGGAAACGCCTAGTGAACGACTCTCATAGTCAGAACCATCTGACTCAAAACTGGAAGCGTTTCCATGGCGTTTTAGGATGGATTTATTCGGGTTCTTGGAGTCACCTTGTTTTTTATTATTCTGATATTTAGAACCAGATTTTGGTTGTGACTTTTGTGCGTTTGTAGTGTAGCGTTGCCATATATAAACTTGCTGCTTCTCATAGTCTATCTTGTCCCTATCAAACTTTTGTTGTTTCTTAATCATTAGAGACTTTTCCATTGCACCCACGTTGCTTAAAAGTGTTTGGTCATATTTAATAAAATTCTCCATTTTTCTGCAACCTTTCAATTTATCCTGTAGGACTTTCACATTGGCTCTCACTTTCTTTTTTTTAATTTAGCTTATACTTAATGATCAATTTGATTAGCTTAAATGAGCAATGATCTAATATGGCTTTCCAGTCATTCTCAAAATCTTTATTAATAAAGCCAAAGGACGGTACCTTTTTCAAGCGTAAGCCTCACGGAATCCTTTTAACTCTAGCATAGTTCTCAAGAGTGGTAATGTCCCACCAATACCTAATGTCCTGTGATAACAGTTTTTCCAATGTAAGGAAGTGGGTAATTAAGTCAGCAGGCTCTTCACAGATGAAATTAGCACCTTCATCAAAAACTGACTCTGCCCTCCTCTGACGGTGAGTGTCTCCACAGTTAAAGGCATAGGTATCAGTAACCCCTTCCTCATCCTCCACTTCTACATAATCTTCCATAATAAAAAACACACAGGATAGGAATAGCACGAATACTCACTCCAGAGAAATAAAAAAAAATGTTCCACAGAAAGAAAAAATGTGAATAAATAGATGCCACAAAAAATAAATAAATAAATGGTTAGAAAAAAAAATAACGATAGCACTCCAGTTCTCAAATCACCAATTAAGTGATTACATACATATTCACGGGGTATAAGCCTCTTCTTATAATGTCAATAATGAAAGTCTTAATTCCAGGCTGAGCAGCCGTGGCCAAACCAGCAATATGCGAAGCAGAGGAAAAGACCTCCCAGCCCAATGTTACAATCCTGGTAGATAGCGTGTATCACGCGCATGCTGTATTAACCCCCAGCAAAATGAATCCTTAGAGGGACCAAGGGCCCATCGTGTCCAGTGTTTTCCCGTTCAATGTGATCAAGGATTCATCACAGCTACAGTGCTTATTCCTACATGGTTGGTCTCCGATGTGCTGGGGGTTAATACAGCCTGCGCGTGATACACGCTGTCTACCAGGCTTGTAGCGTCGGGCTGGGAGGTCTTTTCCTCTGCTTCGCTTATGACTGTACGTAGTGGTAAATACAAGCCTGTCCTCCTTCTTATTTTTGGTAGCACTTACCTCTTTATCCAGTGCCCGGTCTAACACAGCAGGAGGATATCCCCTAGCCAGGAATCTACTACGTAGTTCTCCAATAGCTGGTTCAATATTATCCTTCCTGCTCGTGATTTTGCAGACCCGGACTTTCTGTGAAAAAGGTAATGCATCAATAAGAGAAGGAGGATGATGGTTATCTGCCCTTAAAATGGCATTTCTGTATGTATCCTTTCTAAAAAGATCAGTATGTAACTCCCCATTAGTCTGTGTAATGAGGACATCTAAAAAAGAGAGTTGCTGTGTACCACATCATCTGAAAAACACGGTGGAGGCAGTGATGGCATGGGCATGCATGGTTTACAATGGCACTGGGTCACTAGTGGTTTTTGATGATGTGAACGAAGACAGAAGCAGCCGGATGAATTCTGAAGTGTATAGGGATATATTGTCTGCTCAGATTCAGCCAAATTCAGTGAAGTTGATTGGACGGCGCTTCACTTTACAGATGGACAATGACCCAAAACATACTGCGAAAGAAACCCAGGATGTTTTTAAGGCAAAGAAGTGAAATATTCTGCAATGGCCGAGTCAATCACCTGATCTCAACCCGATCGAGCATGCATTTCACTTGCTGAAGACAAAACTTAATGCAGAAAGACTCACGAACAAACAACAACTGAAGACAGCTGCAGTAAAGGCCTGGCAAAGCATCACAAAGGACGAAACCCAGCGTTTGGTGATGTCCATGCGTTCCAGACTTCAGTCATTGCCTGCAAAGGATTCTCGACAAAGTATTAAAAATTAACATTTTATTTATGATTGTGTTAATTTGTCCAATTACATTTGAGCCCCTGAAATAAGGGGACTGTGTATGAAAATGGTTGCAATTCCTAAACGTTTCATACGATATTTTTGTTCAACCCCTTGAATTAAAGCTGAAAGTCTACACTTCTATTGCATCTCAGTTGTTTCATTTCAAATCCATTGTGGTGGCGTACAGAGCCAAAATTATGAAAATTCTGTCAGTGTCCAATTATTTCCGGACCTAACTGTGTGTGTGTGTGTGTGTGTGTGTGTGTGTGTGTGTGTGTGTGTGTGTGTGTGTGTATATATATATATATATATATATATATATATATATATATATTTTAATGATAGGGATGTAAAGTAGGTTTGTAA
This sequence comes from Ascaphus truei, assembly GCF_040206685.1. Lineage (NCBI taxonomy): Eukaryota > Metazoa > Chordata > Amphibia > Anura > Ascaphidae > Ascaphus > Ascaphus truei. The sequence continues at coordinate 30,047 of NW_027454443.1, read as the reverse complement.
ATGAAAAAAAAAATATGAAACCCTTAATAATCGCGCTATAGCAGATTGCGCTATAACGGGGTTGAGCTGTACTAATATTTTGACCACAGGGTAAACGGGTTGGAGTAAGCCATGCTTCTTATCTGTACCAACATTAAATACCCAAGGGTTTAAAGATTGGTACATGTCTGGAGTGTTTATATCTAGCTAGCACCAACACTGTCCTGGGTTTCCATTACTCAATGCAATATAAAAAAATGTTTGTTTGTTTTTTCAACTTTAAATTTTTATTGGAAAGTACAAATACAGCCAATGTTCCACAGCCCATTATTACATTTCCAGTTTTGTTAAACACATGTAATGACGCCTCGAAGACACATCCACTTAACACTTTACAAACAAGACCAGACGAACTTGACAAGGGGACAGGGAAAGAGGTTAGGGGTGGGAGGGAGGTGGTAGGTTGCCAGGCTCTGGTGCAGTTTTTTAGATATCTCTTGTTCAACCTTTTAGGCAATAGCTAAGGGTTTTAACTGGGACAGGTTCTTCTGAGGTTTCTTTCTTTTATTTGTTTTTCCCTATTCTATGACTACATGAAGGTCTGCTAACTGTGCGTCGCTGAGTCGTGTTGTCTAATCTGCCCTTAAAGGAGAACGCACCTAGTTTAATTAGTGCAAGATTGAGGTGGCGTCCACTCCTGGGATGTCTACCTGGGTCAACCATGGATCCCAGACCTTTAGAACATTTGTGCCGGAGTCATTAACTAAACTCGTTAATTGTTCCATCCGGCAGACATGCCAAATTCTGTTTTTGATCTTAGGGATAATTGGTATTGGTGTTTCCATAATGCTGCGATCTCACATCTTGTGGCTGTAGCAAAATGCGCGATTAATTTATGCGACGCATTTGACAGACCCTGGATCCGCATGCCCAATAGGAACAGCCACGGGTCCAGGGGGATCTCCAAATCGAGAATCCGCTGAATCCAATCTCTGATTTGTTCCCAAATAGGGGCCCCCTTAGTGCAAGACCACAACATATGTCGGAGGTCAGCTGCTTCCCCACACTGTTTAGGGCAGAGAGGGGAGTAGCCTTTTACAAATTTCGCTAAGCGCGTCGGAGTGTAATACCACCTCATAAGGACTTTATATGCGTTCTCCTTTAATGTGGTGCAGATTGAGCTTTTCGCCGCCGCCTGTATAATTCTGTCCCATTCGTCGTCCTCTAAAGTCTCTCCTAGGTCTGATTCCCAGTGTCTCATGTAACTCAGTCTATTGTCAATGGGCGACTTCTGGCAGATCACTTCCCTGTACATTCTAGATGTGAGTCCCCTTGTGTCCGTATCTCTGGAACACAGCTGCTCAAAATTTGTTCGCGCCGGTCGAATTGGCGTTTTATTGTAGAAATCTCTGATCTGAAGGTACCTAAAAAATTTGTTTGGGATATTCTTAGAGGATTTAATTTGGTCAAATGTTTGTATGGTCGTTATGCCCTCCAGATCTTTTAGACGGGAGAAGCCCTTCTGAGTCCATATCAAGAAATTTTTGCTATTCAGGTCCGGAGCGAAGTCTGGGTTGCCCACTATTGGTGTCATTAATGATGTTTTGGTAGTCAAATTACATTTGAATTTCGTGGCCTCCCAAACTTATAATGAATTGACCATGGTCTGCAGCGGATTGTTTATCTTGCGTACCCCTTCTCTGGGTAGCCAGATTAAATTTCGGATTTCAATTGGTGCACAGCATCTCTTCTCCAACTCAACCCATCTCCGTAGGCTTGGGTCTGTGTGCCATTGGAAAATCTGCCCTAATTGGGCTGCTTTATAGTAGGCCTGCAAGCAAGGCACCGCTCACCCTCCGCAGGATGAATGGGACGTTTTAATATTCCTTTAGCAATTCTTGGGTTTTTCCCGTTCCAAATAAATTTTATAATTTTTGACTGGAGGGAGAGGATGTCCGCCTGCACCAAAGGGATAGGGAGACTCTGGAAAAGATATAGCATCTTTGGGAGGAGATTCATTTTCACGCTATGTATCCTCCCAATCCATGAGATGCTCCCCTTCATCCAGGTTCGGAGATCCTCCCCCAGCGTCTTTATGATCTTGGGGAAATTTGCTTTATATAAAGTTTTGTACTCCCTTGTGAGATAAACCCCTAAATATTTGATAGCGGAGGGTTGCCATTTGAACTGAAAATTGAGGTCAATCAGTTTTTCAACTTCTTTTGGTAGATTAATATTGAGGGCTTCTGATTTAGACTGATTGATCTTAAATCCCGAAATTTGGTTAAATTTGCCCAGTATGTTGAATACATTTGGGAGAGATGTGAGAGATTTGGCTATTGTGAGAATGACATCGTCCGCATATAGAGCGGCTTTGTGCATTTGGTCTCCCACAGGGATACCAGAGATATCTGGGTTATTTCTGATGTGTGCCGCCAAAGGCTCTATACATAAGGCGAACAGTAGTGGCGACAGCGGGCATCCTTGACGTGTTCCGCTTTTGATTTCAAACTGTTCTGAGGGGAAACCTTGATATCTCACTCTTGCTGTTGGGTTTTTATACAACGCCAGGATGGCCTGCAGGAGGTGTCCCTCAAAGCCAAATGCTCTCAGTGTTTCCGATAGGTAGGGCCAATCTATTCTATCGAAGGCTTTTTCAGCGTCCAGACTTAACACCATGGAGTGAATTTTTTCTTTTTGGGCCAGATCAATTAGGTCAATAATTCTCCTGGTGTTATCTGCCGCTTGTCTACCTCCGATAAACCCTACTTGATCCGTGTGAATTAACCCGGGAAGAACACTACCCACCCTGTTGGCTATAAGTTTAGAGTATATTTTGAGGTCCAAGTTAATCAGTGAAATGGGCCGGTAGCTCTTACAGTCTGCCGGGTCCTTTCCGGGTTTATGGATCACCGATATTGAGGCTTGGAGCATTTGTGCTGGGAATGAGGCCCCTGCTAAGATTTCATTGAATAACTTTAACATGTGGGGGGCTAGAATTTTTAAATATTTATTGTAATATAAGTTCGAAAAGCCATCTGGCCCTGGGGCTTTAGCCGGTTTTAGTGCTTTGATGACCCCAGAGAGTTCCTCCATCGTGAAGTCCGACTGGAGTGCCTCCCTTTCGCATCTCTTCAAAATGGGTAAATGTGCCTCTATTAAGAAGGTCCGTAAATCCTCCTTTGTTTTCGGATTATGGGTTACCTTATCTCCATTGTATAATATTTCGTAATACTTTTTGAATTCCCCTGCTATGTTCGCTGGGATGGAGGTAAGGTCCCCATCTTGGTTTCGAATTGCGTGAATGTGATAGTTTGGAAGCTTGTTTTTTTAGCTTATTGGCAAGTAGTGTGTCAGGCTTGTTAGCTTTTTCATAAAATTTCCGCTTGGACCAGGTCAATTCCTTCTCGGCCTGGGCGGAGAGGAGGAGGTTAAGACTAGTTTTAGTGGCTAGTATTTGAGTTAACGTGTGGGCATTCTTATTTTTTTGTGGAGGGAGGAAAGCTCTGCTAGCTGTTCCTCTAGCTTCAAAATTTTTCCCTCCCGTTCTCTTTTCCGTTTAGCGGCCAGATTCATAATGACCCCCCTGAGGGTAGCCTTATGGGCCTCCCACAGTCTGGAGTGCGTAGCCACACTCCCCTCATTCTCCTCGAAGTATTGTGTGAGCTTTTCCCCAATTTCCACCTGTAGGGCTGGGATTTTCAGCAAGATTTCGTTTAGTTTCCAGTTCGCTCTAGGTCTGTCTAGTGGGATTAGTGTGCACCGCAGCTCTATAGATGCATGGTCTGACCATGAAATATCATGGATCTCGGTGCGAGAGACCCCAGGGACCATTCTGTTGGATACAAGGAAGTAATCTATCCTGCTATATGTGTCATGTGGGTGTGAGTAGAAGGTGTATTCTCTCAGTCTCTGGTGTTGTTCCCTCCAGATGTCGAGTAGTTGGCAGTCACGTAACCCTTTTTTAATTGTTAGTATGTCAGATCTGTGTGTAATATTAGTGGATGAACATCTGTCAAGGTCCTCCCGTAGTGCCCTGTTCAAGTCTCCAGCGACAATGATATTACCTCTGGCCACTTTGTTGAGTTTCCCAAAGAAGGTAGAGAAAAAAACGGGGGCCGTCTCATTAGGGGCATATATTGTTGCTAGAGTAATTGGGAACCCTTGGATTGCACCTCTTACTATGAGGAATCTGCCCTCTTTATCTTTGAAAGTCCTATCGGGTACGAACGGTATTCTTTTATGAATTAGTATGGCCACCCCTTTTTTTTTGACTTTCGCGGAAGACAAAAAGTGTGTCGGGTAGTCCTTATCCAGGAATTTGGGGTAGTTGTCTTGAGAGAAGTGTGTTTCTTGCAGAAACAGAATTTCTGCCCCTTTACGCTTATAATCTCGGAAGGCGATTCTGCGTTTAACCGGGCTGTTAAACCCCTTAATGTTATGTGATACTAGCCTGAGTTCCTTACTCATTTAAAAGTATGAGATGACTTTGCTGCCGATATCTGTTCTTGATTGATGCACCTGGACCACAATCCCGACCTCCTCTTCTTCTCGAACTGCAATACCTCACTTCACCACCTACAGCAATACACAAGGGGGAGCACACAAGAGGGTACACCTGGGGGGACACAACAAACACTAGACAAGACAAAAGACAGTAGAATTCTCGTCGTCTCGGCGACGTCGCCTCCTTGACGAGATCACCGCCTTTGGGAAGCTGGACTCCTCTCCAACCGCCCGGAGGAAACGTGGGATGAAGTTCACTCACCCACCGCGTCCAGTCCCAAAGGACTTCACTAGGGCCCAGGAGATCCACCCTCCTCCCCCCTAGTGCGTGGCCCATGCGGATTTTTGAAGCAGGTCACTCCCCCCCACTCCTGCCTCGCTCTTCCTGAGCTTGAATGAATAAAACCTAACATATACTATGCATAACCAGAGTCTGTCCCGGCTTTGTTCACCCCTGTAGTGTATCAGGCTAATCCCTCGGTGTCATGGCCTCAGCAACCTGTGTTTCTTTGCTTCTCCTCCAGTTCTCGTCCCCCTACTTGAGGTCTGGTCCCCGGCCACGGTGAAGCTGTCACCAAATAAAGAAACTCACCCCCGAGTGAAAGAGCGGTGATCCCCGACACCCCAACTACAGATGTCCAGTGATCAAGCAACCTGCGCTGAAACTGAATCCCTGGTGAGAAAATTTGCGGCCTACCTTTCTGATGATGGCGGCCCCCGACACAAGATGGCGAAGCAGCTCTAGAAGGCGGGAATCCACAGTGAACCGCAGGAGCAGGAAGAGAGCGGTGAGCGGGAAACAGGAGCGGGCGCACGCACCTCCGCACTGGTGAGAGACGTCTTCCAAAATGGCCGCCCCCCGGATACGCATCACAGCTGTGCCCCGGAAGGAGCGGCGCCATCTTGGAGGTGGCGCGGAACCAGCTCCCACCGGCGCGACCAGATGACGTCACCAGCAAGACCAAGGACAGCCGTAAGCCCATCAAGGCGTCCAGAATGCGCCGGATGACCCGCGCAGGCCTGGATTAGTCACCTCACCGGCCCGACGCGGGCTTTTTGAATTTTGCGTCTGGGAAGAATAGAAAGACATACGGGAAGGGAATTAGTATAGCGCCGTAGCGGCAGAACCATTAAGCGAGTAAGGGCAGGGTGAGTGATAGAGAGGGAGTTAGTAAGAGGATAAAAGCAAGTAGATGAGAGGAAATAAGCCGAAGTGGAGACATTTAAGGAGACAATACTATAAGAAGGAGTAAGGATGTAGACTTGAATTTAAAGTGTGGTAGAGATGCAGCAAGTAGTAAGGAAGTGGTAGAGGGGAGAGCAAGGAGGAGAGGAAGTAGGGAGCTAGAAAGAAAGAAGAATAAATGTGGAGAAGTGAGGAAATCAGAAAGCTATAGAAATGTGCAAGTTAGATAGTGGGAGTGGTGACTGGAAGTGGAGTGAAGGGGGACGTGAAGTAGGACTTGGTAGGTTAGGTATCAAAGGAGGTAGAGAAGTGTTAGTAGGTTGGTGAAGACAGGTTGAGTGGGAAAGGAGAAGGGAAGTAAGGAGCAGAGCGACACAAGGTTAAGATAGACAGATGAGATCGCTGGGGAAGGTTGAAATCAAAAAAATGTTTTAAAGCACTTTACTACATTTGTGAAGTAAGGCTTTAACCGAACATGAAAATCAGTATTCTGAAGGAGCAAGTCACTCGCTTTTTATAAAAAATTTTTTTTTTAAAACAGGATTGAAGCAGAGGGTCTCCCCAAGCTGAACCGCATTCATTTCAGCTCTGGGACCCCCCCATTTCCCATAATACTTCCCTCCAAAGGGGGTGCCAGGCTATACGATAAAGAGGGTAACCAGGCTATACAATAAAGGTTACCACTGGAACGGTGGGCCCCTGGCAGCTACCTGGCACCATAAGCCAGGGGCCCGGCATTATAACATGTGAAAGTTAAAGTGTCCCCTGCCTGTCCACTTTTCATAGAAAAATGGAAAAAATGTGTGGTGCTCTGAAAAAAAGCCTCAAAATATGTAGTACAAAAATTGTAACGTTCAATAAATGTATATAATGATTCCTGAAATGAAAACCCAGTGGATAATGGATAAGGGATAGCCAATCCATAGGACACAGAACAATCATGTATTAATCACTGCTCCATTGTAATCTGACTAGTGGGCTAGGGCCCCCACGAGCACTGTAGTAAGGGGCCACACAATAAAGTGTCCCAGCATATAATGTCAGAATGGAGAATGTGCTTGTGATAAAATAACTCACAGTTAGAGTTGGTAATGTCCTTTTGGCTGTCCAGTTTTCTTCTTTCACAGTAGGGGGCGTGCTTCCGTTTTTTCTGGATGACTTGACACGAAGCAAAAGGAAAAAGCAGGCACTAATACTCGGGAAAGTAAAAAAAGGTTGAATGAAATCCAGGAGAGCGTGTGCCCATAAAAAAAGACTATTTTAATGGAAACCACAAAAAAAATACAGCTACATTACGGGGTACACAGACCCCCACCAACGCAATTCGAGCCGCGTTGGTGGGGGTTTGTGTACCCCGTAATGTAGCTGTATATTTTTTGTGGTTTCCATTAAAATAGTCTTTATGGGCACACGCTCTCCTGGATTTCATTCAACCTTTTTTTACTTTCCGGAGTATTAGTGCCTGCTTTTTCCTTTTGCTTCGTTTCCACTTTTCATGTTCCCTGAGCCTAAGACTCATGAAACGTTCTATATGTAAGTTTTAGGTGAGATATTTGGGTAGAAATGCAATCATGTTGTTTGCAGGAGTTTGGGGGGGGCAAAGATATCAGTAGTCTCCTAATTCTCCCTGGCGTGCAGGCATGATTTGCCAGTACGTGGGTTGAATTACACCAGGGCTGCCCAGTGACTCCTGATTTTCAAGCCCAGATATCCCAGTCCTATTTCCCTTACAGCTATGAGTCTGCCCAAGTTATCCTATGTATTAAAGTATGTTTTATTTCATTTGTGTGTAGCGGTCATGTAAAATGGCTACAGTCATCTCTCCTGCTGACAGTAAGGCCTGGTAAGTTGTGGGCATGCCAGCAGTAATTATGGAGGTTTGCCCTCACACCCTGGTGGGGTGCCCTGTGTATGGATGGGAGTGGTCACATGCTCTGATTCCATGGTTAGTGATGTCAGAGGTGTGTCAGCTTCCAGAGTGTACATAAGGCACAGCACTGTGTCTAATAGTTAGTTCTATCTGAGTCCTGAGTTCTGTAGGAGTTCTGAATAGTCTGCGAGAGTTATGTTATAGTAGCTGAACAGGAAGACTGTGTCCAGGGACCTGGCACAGGGTAAAGACATCCCGGCTGGGATAGGGAATCCCTATTAAAGGAGAATTACACCTTTCAAAGGGAAGCACTGAGGGACAATGAGTGGCTAGAGAAACTACTGCGAGGGGCAGTTAGCCCACCTCAACCAATAAAGATGCTCTTAATCACAAACCCTCTCGTGTACATGTGTGGAGTGAATGTACAGAGAGGAGCACCACAGAGGAGTTCCTCGTCAGGACCATCCCCAAGTGACCGAAGGGACCCTGATGAGGTGGAGGCGCTGCACTGGAACTAGGTAGGACTCCGCACACTACCTCAGCTGCCTGTCTGGACGGGTCCTCCCCACACACCATCATGCGGGAGACTCAGGAGTCCTGTTGCCAACAGGTGCACCACCAGACACTATCACACTGTAATGGGGACCGGTTAGACCACAGGGGCCAATGTGAGATTGGGTGGGTCAGGCCGGGCCAGAAATACCGTTACATTTGGAGGCGAGCTGCTGAGATCAGATCTGTCAACAGGACAGGCTCTAGCTAGGCACACTGAGAAACAGGGAGAGCGTCTGCTGCCACTCTGTGCTGCGTAGGGACGGACCTAGGGGTGGTCAGGGGCTGACAGGGTATTGTCAGTTCGCAGGGACGACCTAGGGGCCTGAAAGGAGTGAGGGGTCTGGAGCCGGGCTATAGCTGACCGAGTCACTTTGAGGTAGTGCTAGTTGGTAGGACGCCAGAAGGGATAGCCTGTTAACGTGGTCAGGAATCCTGGAGAGGGTCTGCGCTAGGCTGACCAAGAGAGGTAGACGCCCCAAGTACTGCATGGCAGAGCCAGAGTACTCTAGCCCATTCCAGACACTTACCATAGGGAGCACAGACTGGGAGGAAGGAGTTACAGCAGACACTGAGAGAGTGAGCCTAGCCTGAGGTAGTGCAACATGAGTCCAGCCTAGATCAGGTACACATGTGGTGGTGCATCTGAGCAATCTTTATTGTACTGGTGTGGTGGCTGCCCCGCAGAGCGGAGCCCCATATACGATAATTGGTACGAGAGCGTGACAATCCAAGGAATGGAGGATCCGCGTGGTGCGGAGAGCCCAAAATGGCGACCAGAGGCTGATGGGGAAGGCACCCGTGGCGTGCGCCCCACTGAAGAGCAAACTGTCGCTGAGCTGTCTTTAACTAATCTGCTCTGGAGTGGAGCGAAGGCCGTGGCTGCCCCGTTTTTGTCCTGTCTGGGACACCGAGGGGCCACCCTTGAAGAGTGTGAGGACATTGTGATAACTGGGGGGGAACACAGCGAGAAGATCAAACAAACTGACATTTCGGGCTTAAAAGCCACCCAAAATGGCGGTTCCCGCTTGCTAGGGAGACCGCATGGGCCAGTCGCAGAGAAAATGGCTGATACAGAACTTGCAAAAAGTTGGCCGGGAATGGCGCGAACAGCAGAGCCCCGCCCTGATGGGGGGTATGGCGCGAAAGCTACGGCTGCGCCTTCATGGACAGTGACTCACTCGGCCCCTGTGCTGAGTCAACCGCTTATTCTATGGGACCCTCCCCTGATTTCCACCAGGGGGAGTGACTTTCAATTATGGCCTGTGGGAATGCACCCACTGGGCCCAGGGACTGATATCCAGACGGCGCCACTACAAGAAGTAGTTCCGGCCGCAGAGGTAACGTGCAAAAAGGAGGGATATTTTGCACGAAAAGCAGCTGCCAGGAGAAGGCGGGAACTAGCCGCGGCCCAAGAATCCCACTCTGATGAGGAAATTGGCGCGAAAACGCAGACCGCGCCCACCAGGACTGAGAAAGGCGCGGCCTTAATTAAGGGGCATGCTATTCCCCTGTGGGATCCGCCCATAATTGCAACCCCTGGGGGCGGGTTCCAGCTATGCCAGCGGAAGGAGGAGCCGAAGCAGGAAGTGGCTGGCCCAGAAGCTTCTACCGGTCAGTTGCGAGGAACCACTGACCTGGAGAGACCCATACTGAAAGTGGTCCCTACCAAAAGAATGGCCTGCTCCTCCACTGTGGGAACTATGGTATCCACCCAGCCCTACTCGGTACCCGGCGGGGTACTGGTAGTCAGGGTGGCTAACACCGAGACGGTGGTCGGGCTCTGCCTACAATGCGGGCTGCCCGGAGGCATTGTTAACACGGCGGCACGCATCCCACAATGCGGGACACTATACTTATGGCCAATGCCGACGTTCATTCCGATCCAATCTGCTGACCCCCCGGGGGATACGGCTAGGCGCTCCGCCGAGTCCCCTGGTGCACTGTGGATCAATCGTGCAAGTCCCGGAGAAAGGGGACTGGAGTCGATTAAATCGGCTGGGTCAGCAGCAACCGAGACGGTCGGGTCACTCCCCGACCGCACTGAGAAAAGACTATCGCCCCGATCGGTGACCCCTAAGTCGGGGAAGGCAGAATACTCGGATGAGGATCTCCGCGAGCTAGCGGAGGTGAAATCGAGGCCCAGGACAGAACCGGGGAGGACGACACCCCGTAGTGTGAGTAGCAGCCTGGAAAGCAGGGCGTCCCCCGCAGATCGGCGAGCCGAGAGACGGAGTCCCTCCGCCTCAGGACATGGTGGCGACGGGCGAGAGACGCCTACACCCCTGCGGAATGGTAAGAGAAAGCCACTCACTTACCTTGCTCCGGTAGACGGTGTAGCGGAAACAAGGCCGTGCCAGGCCCAAGACGCACGTGCGGAGGAGATACCACTTCCGGTGGAGACGACGGCGGAGCTTCCGGATGTCGTCATCGAGGAAGAGATCCCGCATGGGGGTCCCACCCAAGATGGCGGCACTTCCGGTTCCGGTGAGGACATCATTTCCGGTGGCGACGGCGGAACAGACGGGAAAGATGCAGCAACGCTTCGGCGATCGGGTGAATGTCCCCGATCACCTCAAGGGCCCAAGAGCTGGATGGGAGACCCGCAGACGGATGAGGGTGAGCTATCCTCCTTGGAGCAGTCCATGGACAGCCGGGAACGGGTCGTAGTCCCGTGGCGTATCCCATCTTGCCCCTACGCCCAACCCCACGCCCTAGGTAAAACCCCTGCCCCCATCACATGTTCCCCGGGGTCCCCGCCTAGTCTGGAACTTGTGGACATACCTTTGGGGGGGGAGGAGAGACGGACTGGGGAACGACAGCGCAGTTGCGCTACGGAGGGCATTTCTCGGGGAGGGGGAGAATTAGGAAAGGCCACGGTAGGCCGGTGGTTGCCCCCTGTGACCAATAAAACAGAGGACAAGGCCCTGGGATCATCACGGTGGTCCGTACCACGGTCAGCACGGACATCGGGGGTATTCTCATGGGGGGATGCGAAAGAGAGTGACTCAGGGGATTCACATAGGTTCAAGGAACACCGTTGGTGGGCCCCCCTCTTTGAAGGTTATGTGGCCTGGATGGATCGTACGCGATTCCTTATTAGAAGGGAGGATGTAGTTGACTTTTGGTGGGCCAAGGGAGAATTCACCCCTGAACAGCGAGACAGAGAGCTGCAGGAACGGTGGTATAAGATTGAGCACAGGGAGATAGAGCCCATGGGTCCCGATACACTGTCAGACCCTGTGGATCCTGACGAACCCCTGTCATGGGTGCTACCTGGGAGGGCAGGTACACTGGCGACACACTTTATTCGAGCTCGGCTAGTCCCACGAATTCGGGTATACCCGGGTGTATTGAGGTTTGTGACTGTTTTCTGCCCGAGTGCATTGAGGTATTTTCCAAGCAGGGATTGAAGCATTTTATTCCCGCTGGCTGCAATACTGCACAGTATATATATATATACTGCATTACAATTCATGAATTTATGCCATCTGGTAGACACGCGAAGTATTGCAGCCTATTAAATCCTAATCATTATCATTTAACAGATTAGCCGCCCGTCAGCCAGGCATGAACCCAGGCTGGGAAGGCAAACGCAACGGGGCTTGCCAGAGGTGAGGAGCGGCGCATTCCAGGTATCTGCCAGGTACATACTGGGTATTTGCTCGAATAAAGTGTGTCGGTGCAGTAGGGCTGACCTAATTAGGATCAGTAGAGCGGAACGGGCAATAATGGCTCGATACAAGTCTTCCCACGGGTTGGAGTACCCTTATGTCCCTGAACCCCTCATGGAGGAGATAGAAGAGAACAGGGAAAGGTGGCTTAGGGAAACCATCGAGATGTACCTAGTCAATAAGGGGAGTGACGTTACTGGAAGGAGGGCAGAGGACAGAATAGATCACCTGATGCGAGTGTGGAGTATAGGGAGGAATATACACAAACACAGGGTGACCTATAGGCCCGAGAGGGGACTGCCTAGGCACTATCATGTCACGGTCCTGGACATGGGTGGTAGAGAGGTTAAGAAACCTGACCCGAGCCACTATTATTAGGGGGTACTAAGGCATTTTGCGGGCTCGTGGCTGCTGGTCGGGGCGGGCTTGGCGAGATGTCACTGTGGTCATTTTTTTTTGTATAATGGACAATCTGTGAGGTTAACAATTATGTGTTATGTGTTACAGTGCTTCCTGGAAGAAGGCATTTAAATTTAGGTCCCAGCGAGGACGATGGGATTCACCAGGGGGAGAATGTAGCGGTCATGTTAAATGGCTACAGTCATCTCTCCTGCTGACAGTAAGGCCTGGTAAGTTGTGGGCATGCCAGCAGTAATTATGGAGGTTTGCCCGCACACCCTGTGGTGGGGTGCCCTGTGTATGGATGGGAGTGGTCACATGCTCTGATTCCATGGTTAGTGATGTCAGAGGTGTGTCAGCTTCCAGAGTGTACATAAGGCACAGCACTGTGTCTAATAGTTAGTTCTATCTGAGTCCTGAGTTCTGTAGGAGTTCTGAATAGTCTGCGAGAGTTATGTTATAGTAGCTGAACAGGAAGACTGTGTCCAGGGACCTGGCACAGGGTAAAGACATCCCGGCTGGGATAGGGAATCCCTATTAAAGGAGAATTACACCTTTCAAAGGGAAGCACTGAGGGACAATGAGTGGCTAGAGAAACTACTGCGAGGGGCAGTTAGCCCACCTCAACCAATAAAGATGCTCTTAATCACAAACCCTCTCGTGTACATGTGTGGAGTGAATGTACAGAGAGGAGCACCACAGAGGAGTTCCTCGTCAGGACCATCCCCAAGTGACCGAAGGGACCCTGATGAGGTGGAGGCGCTGCACTGGAACTAGGTAGGACTCCGCACACTACCTCAGCTGCCTGTCTGGACGGGTCCTCCCCACACACCATCATGCGGGAGACTCAGGAGTCCTGTTGCCAACAGGTGCACCACCAGACACTATCACACTGTAATGGGGACCGGTTAGACCACAGGGGCCAATGTGAGATTGGGTGGGTCAGGCCGGGCCAGAAATACCGTTACATGTGCTTTTACTATAAATGTCTATTCAGCCAGCTCAGGCATCCATATAGGTGCCGGGAAGTCTGCATAGACATCGGAGAGGAGAAGGGATGTTGAGAGGTGTCGGGGTGTGAAGTGGCCAGGGCAGGGCTTAGTACTGGGTCCGGAGAACAGAGACCCCCTGCGGGGAGGACACTCCGATCTGCCAGACTCAGTGGAGTCTGCCCAGTAGGTGACAAGGGGTTGACTAGGGGAAGCAGCAAAATGTCGGCGCGTTTTCCCATTGGTCAATCCGTATGTCCCGCCCACGGGTCATCCCGAGCCGGCTTAGCCCGTCCCCTCCTCTGGCGTCAGTCAAAGGACGAGCCCCTATTCTTATCGGTTGGCGGCAGGGTTTCCCATGCTCCAATTGGTCGCTCCTTCCTCCATGCTGAACATAGAACAGTGGAGGGTATGTAAGGAGAAAACCCCAGTCAGAGAACCAGACGATCTAGTGACTTGTGTCGATGAAGCTAGGGCGGACTTTTCAAAGTTGCTGTCACGAATACCAGAGCAACCGGCTTGGTTTTGAAGCTAGGAAAAGTCTGCCCTGCAGAGACTAAGTCAGACGTGAAGTTCAAGTTCTCATTTGGAACGTAGCGGTCGCGGCTAGGAACTGAAGCCAAAAAGAGGACCAGAAAGCCCGGGTGTATATCCCGGTCAGGTTAAGCGTACCGAAGCATTCGCCCTGCACCTAGTAGAGCCTAGATTTCACCCCCAGCAAGTGTGCTTTTAGCTGTATTTTGTGTATTCATTGTGTTGTACGCGGGTTTACCCGAATAAACTGCATTTTGTTCTTACCACCTTGTTTGCCTAGCGAATGATCCCGGTAAAAATAAGTGTAAAATCTCCTGGTCTCCCGTGAGAGACATTAGGGAAGGCTTAGTGACGTCACAGCAACGCCTCCCCGTCACGAGCGATCTAAAGTCCACAGATCACTCAGGCGACAGGCGCGCACAACGCCATGTGCTCTGTCGCACACGCACTATATCACACAGCAGAAGCCAATGCAAATTATCGACTATGGGGACATACTGTAGTACATGGCACAGCACCCCAAACCCACCTTAGCAACCTTGATACCCTCTACAATTCAATATGTCGCTTTGTCCTCCAATGCAACGACAACACACATCACTGCGAAATGCTCAAAGAACTAGATTGGTCATCACTAGAGTCTAGGCGCAAAGTTCATCTTTCCTGTCTTGCCTTCAAATACTTTCTCGGCAAGCTACCCACCTATCTGAACAAGCTCCTCACCCCTACCACGTGTAGCACTTATCATCTGAGATCAGACTCCAACAGACTGCTCATGGTCCTAAGGTTCAACAAAGTATCCGTCCGTTCCTCCTCATAGGCCTTCATTAATACCACCGGCGGCGTGACACGCGCGCTACCTCAATGCGATGCGCTGCCCGAAACTTGCACTGCAGGCAGGAGGCATCGGGAGGCGAGGCCATGATGTCACGTGAGTGGTTCACGCTCATTGGCTGAACCGCTCACATGACGCGGCCATCGCTCCAGAAAATAAAATTCTTGGATCTGTTCGAAAATTTGCGCACTTGGCCGCCTCGTTGGTCACCCATTCTTAGTGTGCGCTCATAGGAAAACTTTTATTTGTTTTGGTGGCGCACAACGTTCTGCGCTCCGCCGCTTCGGGTATAATCACGGCCTTACCGTGCACCCCAAAACTGGAACAACCTACCAGAGACTCTTGCAGATGCCACCAGTCTAAGTGCTTTCAAAACGAAGGCTGTCTCACATTTTAATCTGGTCTGTAACGGTTACATGCGCCTATAATATATATTATCTCTAACTGTGCATGCAATGTCTTGTATATAATGTATACCATGTTCACTTAATGTAACTATGGATTTGTAACCATGTATCTGTCATCATAACTCTGTGCCCAGGACATACATTGAGAGTTACCTCTCATTTTCAAGTATTGCTTCCTTCCTGGTAAAACATTTTATAAATAAATAAAATATCCGAGGCCTAAGGAGCGAACACATGATTAGGAAATGCAGGAGGGGGGCGCAGGACCCTCCAGGACTGAATGGGTGAAAATCCCTCAGCTGCCCCAGGGACATCAACTTTAGGATTTCCTGTACAAGTGTACAGGCATACCCCGGTTTAAGGACACTCACTTTAAGTACACTCGCGAGTAAGGACATATCACCCAATAGGCAAACGGCAGCTCGCGCATGCGCCTGTCAGCACGTCCTGAACAGCAATACCGGCTCCCTACCTGTACCAAAGCTGTGCGCAAGCGGGGAGACTATAGAGACTGCTACACATGCGTTATTTACATCAGTTATGCGCGTATATGATGATTGCAGTACAGTACATGCATCGATAAGTGGGGAAAAGGGAGTGCTTCACTTTAAGTACATTTTCACTTTACATACATGCTCCGGTCCCATTGTGTACGTGAATGCGGGGTATGCCTGTACCACCTGATAAGATTACACAAATAATGCAATAAATTGCACCCATTTAAGAAATATAGCGCTGTGCCATTTGTTCAAATAGAGCTGCGTTAACGTTCTGCCACTGTTAACCTGCGTTAATAGATGCGACCAAATCTGTACATCATTTTCTTTTACACTACATTAAGGTGAGACTATAATTACACGTTTATAATGTGAGGTCTATGAGCTGAAAGCGCAGCTTAGTGCAGGGGTGAGCAAACTTTTTATGCCGAGCCCCCCTTTTCATCCATAAAATTTCTCGGGCCCCCCCTGGCTGACGTAATCAAAATCACATGAAAAAAAAAAAACCTTTATTAAACGGTATACAATATAAATCCAAATATGTCTATAAATACTTACATATTTCAACAGCTCGCGCTTGCAAAATTAGGCTGCGTCCACGCTGCCGCTGAGAGCGGTGACATCACCAACTCTCCAAGCCTGAGCGCAGGGTGTCCTGCATCATTTTGCAAGCGTGGATCGGGGCTATTTGTGTGTGTGTGTGTGTGGCTGTGTGTGTGGCTGTGTGTGTGGCTGTGTGTGTGGCTGTGTGTGTGCATTGACTTCTGCTGAGCGCACTTCAAAGTCAATTTTGTTTGTCTCCCCAAGCGCTGAGCTTGGGAGAGCGTACGTGCACAAAGGCAATACTTTTGGGGGGCATTCATCCACCTCTTTGCTACCTCCCTTCCATCTCCCCCCCCTTTTTGTTTCTACCTTATTTATTTTTTCCGTTTTCAATGTTTTCACTTTTTTTTATTATTTCTGTACATTCATAGTGTGATTGATATAGTGGCAGCCGACCCTTTCCCTCGCAGAGGATCGCAGCGAAGCAGGTTGCCAGCGGAGGAGAGCAGGAACACAGCGCTATTGCAGGGCAGACACCGGGAGGGGCGTTTGACTTCACCGTGCTCGGGCGTGCTCCTCCCCGTACCTCCGAAGCCCCTGCGCGTGCGCACACACCATCACGAGGCCGCCACCTGCACTATCTTGTTCAGCCACCCGCACACATCTTCGGCTGCCCGCCTGTGCACATCTTATTGGCCGCCCCTCGCGTACAGCTTTTTCGTCCTCCCGCGCAAAGCGTCTGCCGGCCCGCGCACCCAGATTTCGCCCCCCAGTTTGCGCACCACTGCATTACAACACACACTCTCTCTCTCTCAATCAATCACCACATACACACACACACCACATACACACACACACAATCCCCCCCCCCACACACACACACACACTCACTCCCCCCCACACACACACACACACACAATCCCCACACACACACACTCAATCCCCCCACACACACACTCAATCCCCCCACACACACACTCAATCCCCCACCCACACACACACGCACAATCCCCCCCCCATACACACACACAAAATCCCCCCCACACACAAACACACCCCCCCCCACACACAAACACACTCAATCCCCCCCCATACACAATACCCCCCCACACACACTCAATCCCCCCCGCACACACTTAATCCCCCCCCACACACACACACTCAATCCCCCCCATACACTCAATCCCCCCCCCCACACACTCTCAATCCCCCCCCCACACTCAATCCCCCCACGCACACACTCAATCCCCCCCCACACACACACACAATCCCCCCCCACACACACACACAATCCCCCCCACACACATACACACTCAATCCCCCCCACACACATACACACTCAATCCCCCCCACACACACACACTCAATCCCCGCCCCCACACTCAATCCCCCCCACACACACTCAATCCCCCCACACACACACACACACTCAATTCCCCCCCACACACACACTCAATCCCCCCCCCCACACACACACACACTCAATCCCCCCCACACACACTCAATCCCCCCCCACACACACTCACTCAATCCCCCCCCCACACACACTCAACCCCCCCCCCACACACACTCAACCCCCCCCCACACACACTCAACCCCCCCCCCCCACACACACACTCAACCCCCCCCCCCCCCACACACAAACACACACCCCCCCACACACAAACACACTCAATCCCCCCCCACACACACACTCACTCAATCCCCCCCCCCATACCTTGTGACCTTGAGCAAGTCACGTTATCTCCCTGTGCCGCAGGCACCAAATAATAGATGTATGTGTAGGGATGTGGTAGGAGCCTCATATGTGTGTTCAGTTGGTGTTTTGACTGTTCAGGAGAGTCATGTGGAGGTCTGCGCTGATGCAATAGCTGTGAGTCTGTGCAGCTCAAGGCAGAGAAGCTCCGCTGAGGAACTACAACTCCCATGAGCTCCTGGGCAGTCACCTGACTTGAGGAGCCAATCGGAAGGCTAGAATTACGGGAGGAGGAAAGGGAAGCGTGGGGGAGAGGCTAGTCAGAGGGGATCTGGAAGGTAACGGAGGAGGGTGTATGCGTGCAGGGGGTCCGTGACCCGCCTGCATAGGCTAGCTTTACCCCGCAGGCCCTTAGGAGAAACCCCTGAGTCACAGTGTGCTGCTGGGACGCCCATAGTGCTAGCGATCAGTCACCTTACTGTGTACACAGTTAGGGACAAGCGTGCGGAGCAGGTTTGCTGGTGAGCTGCTTGGGACCAGACAGCTGCACTGCGGACATCCCAGACAAGCAAGGATTCGGCTGATCCTTTTCCAAGTATTACCGGTCACCGCCGTGACCGGAAGGTAGTAGATACGTCAAGTGCACCAACACCGGTCAACAGGCGCTGATCCCGCCTTAGGCATAACTATAGGGAGACACTAGCGAGTACACATCGCTATCGTACTATTACACGGACACGGTGTGTGGGGCACGCGGTGACGGGATAGAGACACTCATAAGAGCGTGGCTGAGCCACTATTGTACAGGACAATAATCCCTAGGGGTGTGGCCGAGCCACTGATGTTAGAAGGACATTATCCGTTAGCGGTGTTAGGGTATGATAGAGTATAAGTATAGTGTTATAAGATAAGTGTATGCATATTGGGTTATTGCCACGGTTCATATAGAGTATAAGTTTATTATTGCACATAGTAAAGTTGGTTGCACGCATTGTATCGGTGTGTTTCTTGCCCAGGGGAATCTTACATGACGGTGATCCTGGGTAAGTGGAGGCGCTGCGCTAATAAGTGTTACCCCAGGCTCCCAGCTAGCGGAGGCTCAGATCTCCTGGAGCCGCAGGTGCGCGCAGTTACCCGAAGTCGCTTAGAGTGTCAGAAAAAGGGCTACAAATGTCTTTTTTTATATAGCGCCATTAAATGTACATAGCGCTTCCCAGCAGTAATACATGTGACAATCATATAAATTACAAATAACAGGTCATGGGAATAAGTGCTTCAGACATAGATTGTAAGCTCTATGGGGTAGCGGCTCGCGCCTGCAAACATTCTATGTACAGCACTGCATACACTGGCGGTGGAAACATTACTACTGTTTTATATCAGACCTGACTGCTGATATAAACAGGACTTTAAAATCAGTTGCGATTCATAGAAAACCAGTGTGATCTGCCTGGCTTCTATCTAGGTGACGCGAGAGGGTGAGAGGGTGAGAGGCTGGTGTTGCTGTTTAGGGGGCGGGAGAAGAAATCATGGCGCCCTCCTCCCGTGTGAGGCAGGACAGTGATAGCCACGCGCGGACCCCCCGGTTACCTGGCTGCAGGCAGGGCTTGCGGACCCCCCGGTTACCTGGCTGCAGGCAGGGCTTGCGGACCCCCCAAATACGTGGCTGAAGGCAGGGCTTGCGGACCCCCGGTTACCTGGCTGCTGGCAGGGCTTGCGGACCCCCCGGTTACCTGGCTGCAGGCAGGGCTTGCGGACCCCCCTGTTACGTGGCTGCAGGCAGGGCTTGCGGACCCCCCGGTTACCTGGCTGCAGGCAGGGCTTGCGGACCCCCCCGGTTACCTGGCTGCAGGCAGGGCTTGCGGACCCCCCGGTTACCTGGCTGCAGGCAGGGCTTGCGGACCCCCGGTTACCTGGCTGCAGGCAGGGCTTGCGGACCCCCCCCGGTTACCTGGCTGCAGGCAGGGCTTGCTGACCCCCCCGGTTACCTGGCTGCAGGCAGGGCTTGCGGACCCCCCGGTTACCGGGCTGCAGGCAGGGCTTGCGGACCCCTCGGTTACCGGGCTGCAGGCAGGGCTTGCGGACCTCCCGGTTACCTGGCTGCTGGCAGGGCTTGCGGACCCCCCCGGTTACCTGGCTGCAGGCAGGGCTTGCGGACCCCCCAAATACGTGGCTGAAGGCAGGGCTTGCGGACCCCCGGTTACCTGGCTGCTGGCAGGGCTTGCGGACCCCCCGGTTACCTGGCTGCAGGCAGGTCTTGCGGACCCCCCGATTACGTGGCTGCAGGCAGGGCTTGCTGACCCCCCGGTTACCTGGCTGCAGGCAGGGCTTGCGGACCCCCCAGTTACGTGGCTGCAGGCAGGGCTTGCGGACCCCCCCGGTTACCTGGCTGCAAGCAGGGCTTGCGGACCCCCCGGTTACCTGGCTGCAGGCAGGGCTTGCGGACCCCCCCCGGTTACCTGGCTGCAGGCAGGGCTTGCTGACCCCCCCGGTTACCTGGCTGCAGGCAGGGCTTGCTGACCCCCCGGTTACCTGGCTGCAGGCAGGGCTTGCGGACCCCCCCGGTTACCGGGCTGCAGGCAGGGCTTGCGGACCCCCCCGGTTACCGGGCTGCAGGCAGGGCTTGCGGACCCCCCGGTTACCTGGCTGCAGGCAGGGCTTGCGAACCCCCCCCTGTTACCTGGCTGCAGGCAGGGCGTGCGGACCCCCCGGTTACCTGGCTGCAGGCAGGGCTTGCCCTTGGGCACCCGGTCGGCCCCGCACACGGTGAAGGTGTGAGTGTCGTCGCTCAGCCGCACGGTGACGCCGCGCTCGGGCCGTACGTGCAGCACCCGGCCCTGCATCCACACCAGGCCCACCTCCAGCCCGCCGGCTCCTTTCTCCAGCCAGAAGGAACCGGGCCGCCGCCGCACGCATTCCCTCAGCCGCCCCGCTAACATCTTCACCGGCGGGGAGGTAACCTGGAAGCCGGGCCGCGCTGCAGGCCGATCTCCGGCGGCCGCCATGGTCGCCATGGAGACAGCAAAACTGGCGCGCCTTTTCTGACATTGACAGGGGACCAATCGCGGCTCCTGTACAAGAGCAGCAACCAATCATAGGAGAGGGGGGCTGGGCTGGTGACCCTGCATTAACCCCTTCCAGGCTGTTAGTGTGACAACCCTCTATAAAGACGTGTCTCTGTGTAATAAACCAATGTCAGAACAATACATGGCGCGCCTGTGTTTGTGTTTATTAAGCAGCAGTGTCACATATTCCAACATCTTTTTATAAATGTCAGGGGTCAAGTCTGCACTATGTCTGACCCCCATACAGGGGAAAGTGGTTCTTGGGTGAGCCATACTCCAGCTAACAGTAAACAATAATAATAATGACAACAACAAATATAATAAAGTTAATCTTATACTATATTAGTGAAAGCACTGTATGTTTGCCTGCCTGGATGTCCGGTGTCCCTAGGGGAAATCTCATTGGTCCCGTGGGTCGCCCGCCCCCGCACACCTCATTGGCCTGAGGCGGAGTGACGGCCCACACACACACACACACACAACACAGCAGCTCTATACACACACACACACACACACACAACACAGCAGCTCTATACACACACACACACACACACAACACAGCAGCTCTATACACACACACACACACACAACACAGCAGCTCTATACACACACACACACACACACACACACAACACAGCAGCTCTATACACACACACACACACAACACAGCAGCTCTATACACACACACACACACACACACAACACAGCAGCTCTATACACACACACACACAACACAGCAGCTCTATACACACACACACACACACACACAACACAGCAGCTCTATACACACACACACAACACAGCAGCTCTATACACACACACACACACACAACACAGCAGCTCTATACACACACACACACACAACACAGCAGCTCTATACACACACACACACAACACAGCAGCTCTATACACACACACACACACACACACAACACAGCAGCTCTATACACACACACACAACACAGCAGCTCTATACACACACACACAACACAGCAGCTCTATACACACACACACACAACACAGCAGCTCTATACACACACACACACACACACAACACAGCAGCTCTATACACACACACACACCCTCTGTCCGCCCCCCTCCCCCCCCCTCACGTGCGCCATCCTGCACTGGCTCCGGACGGGAAGCGCGGCCCTCCTACCCCAGCCGCTCCCTTACCTCCCCGGCGCTACCACCCGCTCAGGTAAGTCACTGTGCGTCCCGCCTCAGCCTCAGGCCCACTGCGCGTCCCGCCTCAGCCTCAGGCCCACTGCGCGTCCCGCCTCAGGCCCACTGCGCGTCCCGCCTCAGCCTCAGGCCCACTGCGCGTCCCGCCTCAGCCTCAGGCCCACTGCGCGTCCCGCCTCAGCCTCAGGCCCACACAGGGCGCTTCCTACCGCCGCTCAGCCAGACGCCACATCGAGCGGGCGCCGGGGGGGGGGGGGGGGAGCGTGAGTCTTAGGCCCACACAGGGCGCTTCCTGCAGCCGCCTGCACTCCTCACTCAGCAGGACGGCACATCGGGGGACCAAGCGGCCGCCGGGGGGGGGAGCGCGAGTCACAGGGAACGGGGGGGGGGAGTCACGGGGAACGGGGGGGGGGGGAAATGCCCATACATAAATTATGACAATACATATGCCCACCGCTCTCCACCCCCCCCCCCACTCCCCTTTCCCCCCCCCCTCCCCTTTCCCCCCCCCCTCCCCTTCCCCCCCCCCCGCTCCCCTTTCTCCCCCCCCGCTCCCCTTTCTCCCCCCCCCGCTCCCCTTTCTCCCCCCCCCGCTCCCCTTTCTCCCCCCCCTGCTCCCCTTTCTCCCCCCCCCGCTCCCCTTTCTCCCCCCCCGCTCCCCTTTCTCCCCCCCCCCCGCTCCCCTTTCTCCCCCCCCCCCCGCTCCCCTTTCTCCCCCCCCGCTCCCCTTTCTCCCCCCCCGCTCCCCTTTCTCCCCCCCCGCTCCCCTTTCTCCCCCCCTGCTCCCCTTTCTCCCCCCCGCTCCCCTTTCTCCCCCCCGCTCCCCTTTCTCTCCCCCCCGCTCCCCTTACTCCCCCCCGCTCCCCTTTCTCCCCCCCCGCTCCCCTTTCTCCCCCCCCCGCTCCCCTTTCTCCCCCCCCCCGCTCCCCTTTCTCCCCCCCCCCGCTCCCCTTTCTCCCCCCCCCCCGCTCCCCTTTCTCCCCCCCCCCCGCTCCCCTTTCTCCCCCCCCCGCTCCCCTTTCTCCCCCCCCGCTCCCCTTTCTCCCCCCCCGCTCCCCTTTCTCCCCCCCCCGCTCCCCTTTCTCCCCCCCCGCTCCCCTTTCTCCCCCCCCGCTCCCCTTTCTCCCTCCCCCCCCCGCTCCCCTTTCTCCCCCCCCCCGCTCCCCTTTCTCCCCCCCCCCGCTCCCCTTTCTCCCCCCCCCGCTCCCCTTTCTCCCCCCCCGCTCCCCTTTCTCCCCCCCCCGCTCCCCTTTCTCCCCCCCCCCGCTCCCCTTTCTCCCCCCCCCGCTCCCCTTTCTCCCCCCCCCGCTCCCCTTTCTCCCCCCCCCGCTCCCCTTTCTCCCCCCCCGCTCCCCTTCTCCCCCCCCCGCTCCCCTTTCTCCCCCCCCCCGCTCCCCTTTCTCCCCCCCCCGCTCCCCTTTCTCCCCCCCCGCTCCCCTTTCTCCCCCCCCCGCTCCCCTTTCTCCCCCCCCCCGAAACCTTTACAACAAATACTCACCTATTGTTCCACGAGTTATAAATAATACTACCTATTACGCATTTACATCCCGGGCAACGCCGGGTCTCTCAGCTAGTAAATAATAATAATGAAAGATGAATAAATAAATCCTAATGAAAAAGAAATAAGTAGCACCAAACATAATGACAATATTTGTTTGATGTTAACATTTAATAATATGTAACGTATAAAGCACCAAACCCCTACTCTCTCCACCAGAAGTACAAGGCTAATTTCATTTAAAATAGATTTGAAGCAAAAGGTGACACTGTGCTCATTTGCATGTCATTTCCCAGAGTCCCTGGCTGCAGTGGAAGCTGTATGGGATAATGGTGAAAAGCAGGGTTGCAGACCTGTCTGAGACATGTGAATGTGCTCACAAGGGAGATTGTTATTTCTCTTTAGTTCATAGTCATTTTTAGAGCAAAGATCAGCAACATTTTGCCTAAGACGACATTGTTTAGGATATTTACTAAATTGTACTAGGCCAGCAAGGCACTTTACAATGCTGTACAGTAACTAAGGCCCGGGCCATAGAGGGGTGGGGAGAGCGGAGGCGCGCCAACGCTGAGGCTCTCCTGCTTAAGTCAGCCCGATTCCACGGAGCCAGCGTGCGCGAAGGGAGCCGGGGGGAGGTGGTTGGAGGCGGGGCAGTGACGTCGCTGGGCCAATCGCGATGGCCTATTCAGTAAGCGTGGCCTATTCAGTAAGCGTCGATAAGGCTGCGTCTATAGCAGGCCTGCACAACATAACGGCCGCGGGCCGCATGCGGCCCGCCCGGCCTCTCTGTGCGGCCCGCCCGGCCTCTCTGTGCGGCCCGCCCGGCCTCTCTGTGCGGCCCGCCCGGCCTCTCTGTGCGGCCCGCCCGGCCTCTCTGTGCGGCCCGCCCGGCCTCTCTGTGCGGCCCGCCCGGCCTCTCTGTGCGGCCCGCCCCCGCCTCTCTGTGCGGCCCGCCCCGCCTCTCTGTGCGGCCCGCCCCGCCTCTCTGTGCGGCCCGCCCCGCCTCTCTGTGCGGCCCCCTCTGTACGGCCCGCCCGGCCTCTCTGTGCGGCCCCGCCCGGCCTCTCTGTGCGGCCCGCCCGGCCTCTCTGTGCGGCCCGCCCGGCCTCTCTGTGCGGCCCGCAATGAGATTTAAAAAAAAAAAAACCTTCAAAAAAAAAAAATGGCAGCGATTCCCCGCGGTCCCGGGGGTGATGTGAGGTGCATTGAGGTGAGGTGCAGGGGAGGTGAGGTGTAGGGGGTGAGGTGCAGGGGTGATTGGAGGTGCAGGGGGGGGTGATTGGAGGTGCAGGGGGGGTGATTGGAGGTGCAGGGGGGGTGATTGGAGGTGCAGAGGGGGGTGATTGGAGGTGCAGGGGGGGTGATTGGAGGTGCAGCGGGGGGGGGTGATTGGAGGTGCAGGAGGGATCATTGGAGGTGCAGGGGGGATCATTGGAGGTTCAGGGGGGGTGATTGGAGGTTCAGGGGGGGTGGTTGGAGGTGCAGGGGGGTGATTGAGGTGCAGGGGGGGTGATTGGAGGTGTGGGGGTCATTGGAGGTGCGGGGGGTTATTGGAGGTGCAGGGGGGGTTATTGGAGGTGCAGGGGGGGTCATTGGAGGTGCAGGGGGGGTCATTGGAGGTGCAGGGGGGGTCTTTGGAGGTGCAGGGGAGGGTTGTTGGATGTGCAGGGGGGGTTATTGGAGGTGCAGGGGAGGGTTGTTGGAGGTGTAGGGGGGGTGATTGGAGGTGCAGGGGGGATGATTGGAGGTACAGGGGGGAGAGTGATGTGAGTTGCAGGGGGGGAGAGTGATGTAAGTTGCAGGGGGGGAGAGTGATGTGAGGTGCAGGGGGGGGAGAGTGGTGTGAGGTTCAGGGGGGGGAGTGATGTGAGGTTCAGGGGGGGGAGTGATGTGAGGTGCAGGGGGGGGAGTGATGTGAGGTGCAGGGGGGGGAGTGATGTGAGGTGCAGGGGGGAAGAGTGATGTGAGGTGCAGCGGGGGAGAGTGATGTGAGGTGCAGGGGGGGAGAGTGATGTGAGGTGCAGGGGGGGAGAGTGATGTGAGGTGCAGGGGGGAGAGATGGGAGGTGCAGGGGGGGAGAGTGGTGTGAGGTGCAGGGGGGGAGAGTGATGTGAGGTGCAGGGGGGGAGAGTGATGTGAGGTGCAGGGGGGTAGAAGGATGTGAGGTGCAGGGGGCGTGGGATGTGTGTGGTGTGCAGTGGGGTATTGTGTGTTTGTGGAGAGGGAGTATTATGTGTGGGTGAGGGGGAGAGATGGGGGTATGAGAGATAGATGGGGAGTATCGCAAAGGTTGATAGTGAGGGGTTCTGGGGGAGATATGAGGATGATGATGAGAGGTGCTGGAGGAGAGATGATGATGATGATTTTACCCGTGCGGCCCAAATTTTTTTTCCTTGGAGCATTTTGGCCCTTCTCGCTTTACGAGTTGTGCAGGCCTGGTCTATAGTATTTCAGACGGAGGGAAGGCGCACACACGCTGCAATACACTTGCTGAAGCCTGAGCTTTTTAATGGCTTTGCAGGGTATGCAGCGGGCGCGATTTGGGGGCGTGGCAATGAATATTTGGAGGCGTGGCAATAACGTTCCGGCGCGGACGTCACTTCCCTACCTCACATCCCGATCCACCGGCATTTTTTCAGATGCAGAATCTGAAGCACTGTGCAGACAAGAAGAAAAATGCACACAATGCGCACCAGAGATTAAAATATAGTAAATTATTTATTAATAAAACAAGAAATAACCGAGGGGATCCAACCCCACCTCAGTACATATGCGTCACAGATCCGGGTTCGGTTACAATGAACACAAACCACATGAATAATCAAATATAACTAAATGAAACTAAATCTATAAACAACATGACAAACGGTATATAAAATAATAAAAAGGAAGACAGTGTTCAATAAAACGGGATAAAGGAATCCTGGATTGGCTAAAAATATAGCTAAACAGCTGCCTGAGGCTGACAGGGGGAGACGGAGATTTACACTGAAGCCCAGAGCGGGTTCCGCGGCGAACGTATTGGGATCCGGACCGCGCCACCGCAGAGATGTTACCACCGCCCGAGCTCCCTGCAAACGCCATCTCGGCCTGTCAGAATACGCGCAGAGTGACCTGTCGTGACACGTCGGTTTATGTGTCTTTTTCAGTACAAAAACTTGTGATCAAACTTACCAGAGTGCTGTCTCCTGATCTCGTGCTTCAAACGGAATCGTGTGGTTTATTATTGCTTTATGGGACAAGCACCCAATTTTTTCTACATGCAACTGGAGTGCCGGCTGCTTCTGTGGAATATATATATATATAATTATATATATGCCAGGCCAGGACGCAAGATGCAAAACCTGCGCAATACTCTACACAGCGGACACAATACAAATACCACACAGGAATCGGGAATACAAAATCAGAGGAAGGTTCACCTGTTCCTCCAGCAATGTCGTGTTCCTCATCATGTGCATGAAATGTCCAGGGGGCTGCTACTACATAGGTGAGACGGGGCAGGGGCTAAACAAGAGAATGAACCTGCATCGCACAGCATCACACGCGGAACAAGAGACAGTCCTGTCGGCGAACATTTCTCTGACTCTGTCCATAAGATGGACGATCTGGGGGTTGCCATACTCAAAGTTAATCTTAAAACACCGAAATAGAGATGGTTGCACGAATAGAAATATATGCAACTGTTCGGGACACTTAGCGGTGGCCTAAACAGAGATCGAAATTTTATGAGTCATTACTGACACAAGTGAACTCTCTTCCCATGAGCGCTAAAGGCCATGTCTGTACATACTGTGCTATATGTATGCACACACAGCTGTCTCTTACACATACAAATACTCCTTGTTTTTCCATCCCTATACACCAATAGGGACCACATAGTATCTACACACACTTTTAGTTTTGCTACAATCTCTCACATTTCCACACCTACCCACACAATTTATATTAACTCCCACTCCACACACACACCTTTTGTAAAGCACTGTATAAACTGTGGGCTCTCCATTCATTTATATTCACACAGATACACACACACACACACACACACACACACACTCTTACATCACTAACTTTCAGGAACCATTTAACACCTCTAGCCATAAATCACATTCACACAAGGGGGGGGGGAGAAGAGACAAGCACAGATAACATTCCAAGAGACACTGTTTTTAAGTATACCCTTTGCTTGCTTCATTCATTGTAACACCGCCAGAAGAAGAGATCAGCGTATCTCGAAAGCTCGCACAAATAAAAGCATTTCGTTAGCCACAGAACGGTATAGTCTATTTATTTTTTGATTATATATATATATGTGACACAAAGTATACCGCATCAACACAGTGCGTCACTGTTGCCCAGAAACTGTCTTGATTTATGATATAATAACAATGGACAGTGGTGCTAAAGGATAATGGATATGTATTACAACGAAAAAAGCATCCTTATGAAGAAGCACACGGGCATGCCAAGAAAGTGATAACAATACAAATGTATTACTGTGGGTTAAAAACAAGGGAAGAAAAATTGATAAAAGAGGAGGGGGACTCACATCTACCAAACATGTATTCCGTGAGGCAAAGAACAGCAAAAGTAATCACCAGCACAAGCAGCGCTGATCCAAGCATGCACATATACCTCTACACACAAGCAGCTCTGATCCAAGCATGCACATATACCTCTACACACACAAGCAGCTCTGATCCAAGCATGCACATATACCTCTACACACAAGCAGCTCTGATCCAAGCATGCACATATACCTCTCCACACAAGCAGCTCTGATCCAAGCATGCACACATACCTCTACACACAAGCAGCTCTGATCCAAGCATGCACATATACCTCTACACACAAGCAGCTCTGATCCAAGCATGCACATATACCTCTACACACAAGCAGCTCTGATCCAAGCATGCACATATACCTCTACACACACTGCAGCTCTGATCCAAGCATGCACATATACCTCTACACACAAGCAGCTCTGATCCAAGCATGCACATATACCTCTACACACAAGCAGCTCTGATCCAAGCATGCACATATACCTCTACACACAAGCAGCTCTGATCCAAGCATGCACATATACCTCTCCACACACTGCAGCTCTGATCCAAGCATGCACATATACCTCTACACACACTGCAGCTCTGATCCACGCATGCACATATACCTCTCCACACAAGCAGCTCTGATCCAATCATGCACATATACCTCTACACACAAGCAGCTCTGATCCAAGCATGCACATATACCTCTACACACAAGCAGCTCTGATCCAAGCATGCACATATACCTCTCCACACAAGCAGCTCTGATCCAAGCATGCACATATACCTCTACACACAAGCAGCTCTGATCCAAGCATGCACATATACCTCTACACACAAGCAGCTCTGATCCAAGCATGCACATATACCTCTACACACACTCCAGCTCTGATCCAAGCATGCACATATACCTCTCCACACAAGCAGCTCTGATCCAATCATGCACATATACCTCTACACACAAGCAGCTCTGATCCAAGCATGCGCATATACCTCTACACACAAGCAGCTCTGATCCAATCATGCACATATACCTCTCCACACAAGCAGCTCTGATCCAAGCATGCGCATATACCTCTCCACACACGCAGCTCTGATCCAAGCATGCACATATACCTCTACACACAAGCAGCTCTGATCCAAGCATGCACATATACCTCTATACACAAGCAGCTCTGATCCAAGCATGCACATATACCTCTACACACAAGCAGCTCTGATCCAAGCATACACATATACCTCTACACACAAGCAGCTCTGATCCAAGCATGCACATATACCTCTACACACAAGCAGCTCTGATTCAAGCATGCACATATACCTCTACACACACAAGCAGCTCTGATCCAAGCATGCACATATACCTCTCCACACAAGCAGCTCTGATCCAAGCATGCACATATACCTCTACACACAAGCAGCTCTGATCCAATCATGCACATATACCTCTTCACACAAGCAGCTCTGATCCAAGCATGCACATATACCTCTACACACAAGCAGCTCTGATCCAAGCATGCACATATACCTCTACACACAAGCAGCTCTGATCCAAGCATGCACATATACCTCTCCACACAAGCAGCTCTGATCCAAGCATGCACATATACCTCTACACACAAGCAGCTCTGATCCAAGCATGCACATATACCTCTACACACAAGCAGCTCTGATCCAAGCATGCACATATACCTCTACACACAAGCAGCTCTGATCCAAGCATGCTCATATACCTCTCCACACAAGCAGCTCTGATCCAAGCATGCTCATATACCTCTCCACACAAGCAGCTCTGATCCAAGCATGCACATATACCTCTACACACACTGCAGATTTGTGCACATAACGTAAGGAGATAGCTGTTGTTGTAAAATAGTAATTGCAGAAATGGAGGCAATAAATGCTCGAGTATTAAAGATGTAAATACATCACCATTAAAGCGTAGGTGTGAAAGGCCAATTTACAGATAGCCAAGGCCTCCTGTCATGGAAAAGGGTAGGGGTCCCACTCCACAGACTCTCACTCCAACGCGTTCCGACTAAAACGGTCTTCTTCAGAGAGAAGAAGATTATATATATA